>NC_043995.1:4977500-5107500 GCF_902150065.1 Myripristis murdjan | reverse complement strand
TGTACCTTATTTGTTCCTGAACAAAAGCTGTTCACATGGAGGTTTACCTGTTGGTTGTTTACCTGTTGCTTCACAGGCCTCATCCAGTCCCAGAACCCTCGTCTGGCTTTCCAACAGTACCTGGAAATGGTGGGCAATGACCGGCCTTACAAGTGTCAGTTCTGCAACAAGGCCTACAAGAAATCCAGCCACCTCAAACAGCATGTCAGGTGAAGCTTCTTTAAAACAGTGTTTCTCTGATGCAGTGTCATCAGGCAGTATGGTCAAAGGCCAGTACCAGTATGTTTGGAAAGAACCTGTTGATAGTTAATATTTTGCCTCAGTATTCATCATCTTAAACGTGACCATTCATTGTACCAAACAGCATTCAGACCATCACAGGACACCAAAATTCTCCACTGAAAGCTGTTTGTGAACGTAGGTTGGCAGCTCCTAAGGCATGGCGAGGCAGCTTTCCTTGCAGGTTTTACAGACTGACACCTCTGAAGGGCTGGGGTTTGATGGAGTCTTTGATATGGAAGAGCAGTAGATCTTAAGAGTCGGTTCCTTGGGGTCTTTTTATTTGCTCATTTACACCTATGCCTGGCCAGCGGCTGAGATTAGTTATCAGCTGGGCAAGTATTCTCTGAGCACAAATTCCCCTTAGGACATAGTGAGGAGAGACTTGCGGAAAGGAGAACAAGAGAAAATGAAAATATCACAAGAAAGAAGTTGAGAGTGAAAATAGTAAGAATGTGAGAAGAAGAGTGGAAGATGAAACTGGTGCAAGATAGAGTGGAAAGTTCAGACTAGTGTACAGAAAAAGAGAAGAGAGTTGGTGTGGGAAGAGAAATCTGCAGCATTTGTCACAGGAGAAGAGCAACAGTGTCCCCTCTACTAGAAAAGTGTTTTGAATGATGTATTCATCATTCTGTTTCCCTTGCCATCCCATCAAGCCTACCTTATTACACTTATCCCACTCAAGGTGAGTCTAATATTTAAAGGCCCTTGACAGAGGCTGTTTATTTATTGTCAAATTGCTGGCTTGCTTTGGTCTGATATGGATAAACAGAATTGAAAGGAAGTTGGCTTAGGTCTAAAACATTGAATTCATTTGAGGTAATGCTTTTGGTTATATTGCAGTCTATCATGCTTAAAAATGGAAAATTAAAGTTGACAGTGGCTCATCACTTTGGATGAAAAGTTGTCCTTGACATTATAATAGTCGGTGTTATGTCTCATATCCAGTTTTTGTTCTACTTATTATGCAATACTGTTAGAGTATTGTTTTTACGGTGGTGCTAATGAAGATGTGTGCTGTATTGTCCCTGTGTTTTGAATGAGAGAACTGAATTGATTCTAGTGTGACATTTTATAAAATTATGCGGGGTTACAATTGAATTTCCATGCCCCATGATGGTCTAAATGCTGTTTCAGAGGCTTTTCCATTCTGACACGAATACAATTAGATTCAATTTGACAATGCCCTCATTTCAGTGTGTTAATGTGTATTAACAGTGTAAAGCTACATTGCAGCTATTTAATTAAAAAGGCGATTCATATGTACCTGCACTTAAATATTGTATTGTATTTAATAATACAGTACTTCTCTGTCTGCTATTGCAGGATAATACAGTTAAGTTTCAGTTTTACATATAGTTACATACAGTTTTGTCCATTTCCTCCACTCCTTTATTGTTTTACAGCGCAATGGATTGTTTTGTTGCTCTTCTATCACATGATCATAGTCATAATAAAAGGGATGGAAAATGTATTAAAAAAATAAATAAATAAAAAGCTAAAAAGGGCAATAGGTCACATTGTGCTGGTTTTGTGCTCCCTATCAACGAATGCTAATCATTACCCCAGATCTCACACAGGGGAAAGGCCGTACAAGTGTGTGCAGTGCAGTCGGGGTTTTGCCTCCTCGGGCGTCCTGAAGGCTCACATCAGGACTCACTCAGGCCTGAAGGCATACAAATGCCTGATGTGTGACACGACCTTTACCACGAGCGGCAGCCTGCGACGCCACATGACCACTCACAGCGATGTACGACCTTACATGTGCCCCTACTGCCAGAAGACCTTCAAGTCATCACCAAACTGCAGGAAGCACATGAAGACACACAGGTTCGGGCTTTGTCAGTGCTCCTTTAAAGGGTACCCTTGTAACATCATGCCATGATGGGTGCAGACGTCATACTGTTGTATACTCAGCGAATACATTTCCATAAATCTTTATTACAGAGCTTAGACCAGAATCCCTTTTCTGCCTTAAACGAGGATAAAAACATTTGAGCTACATTGAGGAGGTTTTACTGAAATTTTCCATTTCTATTTGGCTTTTCTAATTTATTGCATTGTAAACTGCATGAAAATGCTTGGATGAACACCCAGCATTATAAAGCTTAGGTCTTGCCAATTTCTGACCCTGCCTCTCCTAATCAGGTACGAACTGGCCCAGCAGCTGCAGCCCCAGTCGACAGAGGACCCCTTAGGAGGGAACTCTGTGGCCCATGACATGCAGGTGGAGATAGAGGGTGACACCCTCCAGCAACCTCCTGCTGCCACAGCAGAGCAGCAAGGCATGCTGGGACTGGGCCAGACAGAAGTTGTGAGTGGAGGCCAACAGGTGACGTTGGAAGCACCGCTGACAGACCAGCCTCTGGTACAGGGAGAGGGTAAGAACAGCCAACAACATCTACGCAAACTCCTCAGTAGGGTTAGCTGATATATTGGACAATACTGGCACCTGTACAAAGGTCAGGTTCAGTGACAGTCAGAACGATGCAACAGACATCCTGTCTGTGACAACATAGACAAGTCCAGGTGCTGTACAGGCTCACAATGCTTTGTGTAAAATTATGTCTGTTGATTGGATTTCTTTATTTGCCATGGTAACATTAACTGGGCTATGACACTTCATGCATGTGAAGCAACTACTTCACACACCTCTAGGTTAGGACAAACTGTGGGTTGACAGGACAATGTGAGGTTTACCTTGCAACTAGCCATAAAAGTGTTTTTAAGTCTTAGTAGCAACTACAGTGTACTTGATCAACACAGAGTTGTCAACATGTTTACACATTGTTAGCCTATTAGTAATGTGCTCATTTTTTTAAAAAAAGTTGAAGATGTTGTACAGTGCAGTGTTGGTGTGTAATTTGAGACACCAATTTCATGTAATTTTGAGCTCTTTGGCCTCTTTGTCCATTTCCCCCCTCATCAGATAATGGGTATTGTAATAGGACAGTAAAACAAGGCACATTCTCTTAAAATGAACTGAGAATACATTGCAATAGAAATGGAAAAATATTACTATTTTCTATCCTTTTAGAACTGGTAGATGCTCAGTTAATTAGATTAATTAACTGGAGAATTGCAGAGGACAGTACTGAAGCCACTCTGTCAGCCATTCTGCTCATCATCAATATGAAAACACATCACATGCAAGTTTGCAAAATCAAGACATAGCCTACCTACAGTACCAAACAAAAGCTGATGCCGCCCACTGAACTGGTGGAGGTAAAATGAGAACAGCCATCCATTGGTGGAGAAAGCGAGCCGAACTGTGAGCTCGTGTTGGCGATGTTGGTGAGCTTTTTCCCAGTCCACCACTGCATGTAACTAAAACACTTACATGGAATTTTGTAAATATTACGCTCTCAGAAAGAAGAATGCAACACATTCCCTGTGAATTAAGCCCATCAGTTGTAAGCTTGCAACATATCCTCTAGTCTAGTACCACCCTCACCCAAATGAACATTACCCCTTCTCCCACAGCTTACCTTCCCCCCTCATGCACCACACCAGTGGGGCACCAATAGACAAACCCATTTTTTTTTTCATCATTAAGTTTCTGTGACTTTTCTTTTGTCTAGCACCTAAGCACCACAGTTTCATCAGTATGTGTGCCTTATGGTTTAGTTCAAAGTTCTTGACCTTGACAATATATATTTGATGGCATTTAAATTATAAAATATAGAGTACATTCACCCCGCATATAAAGGAAGAATAGTGTAAAAAATTCAGTAGAATCTCATATTTTGACATTAACCTTTCACCCGTCAAGTCATTAAAATATGTGAAAGATGAGGAAAAATATTTTTGAAAGAGAACTAAAACAATAGATAAAGCTATTGCATAAACACTAAAAAAGATTCTGATGTCAGTTAGATGACTAACAAAGTAAAGTAAGTTACTGAATGTGTAAATTTGCAAAGCAGACAGTGTGCAGAAGAAAAATGCACAGATTAGAAATAAAGTGCATAAACTCTAAGCTGCAGCAGCTCCCTAGCCCATACAGAGGTCACCAATGTGATGAATTGAGAATTTTATTTTCACATTGTTGTTTTGGGTGATTTTTTTGGTAGATTTAATTAAAAAAAAAAAAAAAAAAATCAAGGACTATGTTGATTCAGATTTTTCTGAGCCAAGGCTGGCTATTACTGCAGATATCCCACATGTACCTTTATTTTATTTTATTTTATTTTATTTTATTTTACTTTATTTTATTTTATTTATCAGTAAATGTACAGTATGTCGTTTGCTAGTTGGATATACTGTATCTTTTCAGCCATTATCAGTTTAAACAAATTGCACTGCTATGGTAACTAAAACCAGAGTCATTGTCATGTTATATGTCACCTTTAACAAGTTCTTCAGGGTGCTGCTCCTCTGTCGCAAGACTTACAGGATAACCATACCTCTAATAGCAGACAGAATCGGATGGAACCCATGGTGTGACCAATTAATTGGTTTTTGTTCCACTGTACTGCTTATCTATATCTGAAAGTTGATTTCTCCTCAAGAAAATGGCAGGTAAAAACAGTAGTCTTGTTCAATCTCAGTGGGAACCATGACGCCATTATCTTACCCACTGTGCATCTGTGACAGACATGCTGAGGCAAGAGGAGTCGGTACTTAAAAAGGTCAGAGAACAGGCTCTAACTCCAAAGGGTAGACTGCTTCCTCAAAGGGCATTTATGTCACTGCTCTGTCTTCAAACATGGATGTACACTATATGAACAAAAGTATTGGAGCACCTGCACATTAGCCTTACAGGAGCTTTTCTGACCTCCCATTCTAAATCCATAGGCATTAATATGGAGTTGGTCCCCCCTTTGCAGCTAGAACAGCTTCCACTCTTCTAGGATGGCTTTTTAGAAGATTTTGGAGTGTGTCTGTGTTGCTGCTATTCAACACAATAGTCATTCAAAAGAATACCCCCTACAGTAAAACACCTGGTGTGAGGCACCTTCTTCTTGTCAGCAATCCTCCACTCAAAGGAACTGATGTGTTTTACATTTGTGGCAGGAACAGTTTGAGCGTATTTGGAATCACTAGAACAACTAGGTGGTTGGGCAGTTATAGCCACCATGGCTGAACACAGCAAGAAAAGAACGTCACCTACAGGAACTCAAACTTCAACAGCAGATAATGCGAGGAAAATGACGCGACACAAGCGATCAATGCAAACTGCAGCGCAGAAACCCAAATATGGAACCAGAATCAAACAAGGACACCCAATGCCATTAATTCAAAGGTCAAGTGTGCTTTTGGTACACAGTGCCATGCTTCTAATAGCCTGGAATCAGTGGGGTTAACCATGAGCATGTGAATGAATGAGTGAGTGAGTTTCCAGGCCTGTGAGCTGCTGTTCTAGAAAGAAAAAAAAAACTACAGTAATAACCATTTAGCACCAGTGATGGGCACAAAACAAATAAGTCCTTGTACGTTCCCTCTTCTGTTCATTGCTCTCTAATGAGCGAAACCTTGTTACATTTTTTAAATGCAAAGTCTAACCTGCTATATTGCTCTGGCTTCTCTCTCTGTTTGTGGCTCCAGACTCCTTTGTGACTACCCAGCATGCTTTGCCTCAGAATATCAGCCAGTTTGAGACGCCGACACTTCCTCAGCCCGCCTTTGACCAACAAGCATTAACACAAGGTATGGACGGAGCAAACGTACACACACAATCTCTAACCCTTTAACACCCTTCAGCATGAGCAGTCTTTCCCCTTAAATAGATTCAGTCAGAGGATGTATGGCTTTCCTAGGTATATTGTCATTTAGGGGGAGTTTCTGAGGAGTTTCTCACCATCCAGTCGTCAAATTTACAGCTCTCACAGAGATTTCCAAATGTCAGAAGTTTTGAAACCAAATAAAAGCATGATTTTTTTTTCTCTGTGGTGTTCCCCAAGGTCATTGTGGCTCTGTGTGGTGTGTGTGGTGTGTGAGGGATTTTCACCATGTTTATCGATTACCGTGTGATCCTGAATCATCATCTTCAGATGATGAATATCATTAATACTGTTGATCTACTATCTTCCCTGAGGATATCCTGCTTAAAAATGGGTCTAAAAATGGGGCAAGGTGAAAGTGCTTGGTTAATATAGTATGGTAGCGATAGCTCAGACAAAATACCTATATCGACCAGCATCCCGTATATTTAGCAAACTGAAATTCATCACCTTGGAGCAACATTTAAAAAACAAAATCCACCAAAAGAGCTCTGATAGTCTTATAGCCCCTACCATTTCCAGAAAATTGTATCCAGGAATACATTGCAATAGAAATGAAAATATATCCAAATTCTTATATCTTGTGTGAAAGTGCCTCATCGCTCTTTCTCTTCATCTCTCCTCCCTGTCTGTTGTAGGACTTTCAAGTCATTACAGTGCTTTCTAACATATGGTTACTGCTTTAACCCTGCCAAATAATGTGCCAGATTCCAACCATGCCACCCGCTTTGTGTTGCCAACTCGTGTCTCTGTGTTGTTGGGATAATGTCACCAGACAGCTATGGCAGGCTGCATAACATACTGACAGCAAGCATCTGATGGGCAGATCTTATTTTTCCATTCACTCAGGAGGCGCTGAAACCTTTTGTGAAAATTCACTTCCTACAGCAGCAACTTTCACCTGCAGAAATCACCAGCAGTAGAAAAATCAGCCAGAACCTCTTGCCTTCCTCCTTCCTCCAAGCACTCTTTGCACTCTATATATTTCCTCTTTGCACTGCCCTGTAGTACTGCCTAATAGCACCTCTGTCCTTTGGACCAGAACCGGAGGTTTGTGGCACTTGAAGTCGTTGTGTGTGTGTGTGTGTGTGTGTGTGTGTGTGTGTATTGCTTTATTTTTTAACCAGTTTGTTGACATATTAAATCTAAGAGTAGAAGCAATGTAGAATTCTTAAAGGATATTTTCAACCAGGACCTTAATTTCGTTTTGCCATGATGACAGTTGTGTTCAAAATGGCATTACTTCATCATTGTAGAGCTGGGAGCACTGCTCTTCATACACACACAAACACAGGGCCAAAGACAGCTGATGCCAAAATGTCCAAAATTGTCTTTCCAGGATAATTTAGAAATTGGGTGGAGCCTGAAATAGATATTTTTGCACCCATGCTATGTCGACCTACTCGGGCAGTCATCACAGAACCTGTTGTGAATGTTTCTAACAAGCGTTAGTTTTCTTCTAGGGAAATAAAAATGTTTCAACTTAAAATGACCATCTGAGTTCGGGTGATCCAGTCACAAATATGCCCATTTTACCTTGTGGCTGTGGTGGTATTTTGTACTTGTGTAGGTGTTTTTCCTTTCACCATAAGATCCTGTTAGCATGCTAGAATTCTGATGATGTAATTCTGCAAAGGAGAATCTAAGCGACTCCGGGGTGGAAGGAGGGGAACGACAGGCCGGGCGGTAGCTCCTTCAAGTCTCGAATAAAACTTACATCTACAAAAAGCACAAATTTTAGGCATCATCGCTGTTGCGTGGTCGCTCTGACCTCTCAAATGAACAGCTACAGAGCTCGCCACCCAAGTACACACCTTTCTGGCCAGCGGTGTGTTGGAGGATCATGGGAAATGGTGTTGGATGCAGGCAGGTTCGCTCGCAGTATGGGTAAAAGCCTGGTGTGTGCTGTATGTGTTTTGGAAAGCAGGGCTTCCAGCAAACTGTAGAGGTTTGTAAACTGTAATGCTTGACAGTGACATAACTAAAAAATCTGTCATGACAGCAGAGTTCAAAATTTGCCAGAATTATCATAACATTTTTCTGCTGCAGTCCTGCATTTATATCAGTAAATCAGGATCAGTCATTAGCAGTCAGTGGAGTTCTAATGAATGGCAGTGTGGTGCTGAAAGTCCAGAAATTAATAATCAATGAAAGTCATCCTACCTGCTGAGGGGAGTCGTTTCTGTGTGTTATTTGCTGTGTTGTGCAGAAGTTGGATGAGCACAAGAGTGCAATTGAATTTCATACTTTGTAAATCGTATTCCAGGGAGTGGTAGATTAATGCTTTACTGATTTGTCAAATGCATTTTTAGTTTTCATTCCACCTTTTATTAAATGCTGAAGCATCATGTTCTTGCAACATGCTTGCAAAAGTGAGAGCTAAGAAATTTCTTGCTCCAAGTATTCGGTACTAACCCAAGTTTTAATAGGGTGAAAAACTAAATAATATTAATGATATTTTATTGTCCTTACAGAGCCAATGTTGACAACTACTGAAATAGCTTTTAAATCTGAACATTAGTGCAGGCTAAATCAGTTTTGTATGTGATAATTTCTTCTCTGGTGGCTCCCTCCAGGCTTCACCATCACTGAGGGCTACAGTCAGTCTCAGTTCTCCACCGTCCAGCAGCTGCAGGACTCCAGCACCCTGGAGTCTCAGGCCCTGTCCTCCAGCTATCACCCCCAGAACCTGCTCCATGTGCCCAGTGCCGAGGTGGTGAGTCCTGGGCCTGCAGGCCTTTCCCTTCCCTCCATCCACCTGACCCTCAGTCCTCAGACAGCATATATTTTTAGTCAACTTTAGGCTGTCAAGCTTCCCAAATGCAGACTTATCATGAGTGTAGACTAGATCAGATGTATATGATAGATAAAATAATGTGTAAATGCAACCTAAACAATGTAAAGATATTTATTTTTGATGTTACGCAAATGACACATATATTCTGTGTTAACATGAAACCAGTAGTCTTGAGCATTCTCAATAGCCATAAGGATTGCTGTTCAGTTATAAAGTACTGGGTGTCCAAAAGTGGCCTCTAACCTAAAGACAGTAAGTCTGAGATTGTTCTCTTTGCACCCTCAAATTGCTTTAACTATTTTTATGACTATTTGCATGGGGCATTTGATTCAGACAGCTGCTTTATAGATCAATTCAAGAGAGTTGTTCAGTGATCATGATAGTTTGGGTTCTTACCCATATAGTTGTTTTTGCTATGCCATACGTGTGTGAAACATCCTCCAAGTTTGGTCTGTTATCTCCTTCCCTGTGGCAAGAGCTAGTGCGTCATTGGGACTGTTCTCCAAAATTAATGGGTTATTACCTGACCCAGCAAACCCTCTTGCTTGCTCACTCATAAAACTGCTTTGTTTCAGTATCACGAGTCCACAGTGAATAAAAAAGAAAAATATATTCATTTAGAGTGTTTTTTTTTTTTTTTTTTTTTTTTTTGAAGTTTGAAAGCTAGATATTTCAGCATCTGGCAAAGTAATCGTCAAGTAATTTGTATTGATTAGCAACGCTATCGATCTCTCAGATAAAATTATTTTGTGTTATTTGATAGTTAAACTTTAGTTAACTTTTTTTTTTTTTTTTTTCAATTTGTATGTATATCTGTGTAACAATCAACCTCATTGAATAGGGATAATTACAAAAAATACACGGGCTAATTCTTATGGACAAATTAATTGATGTGTTTGATTGTACCGTACTGTACTCTGAGATAAAGGACAGAAACAGAACTATGTTCATATAGCATATGTATTTTTCAGGAAAAGAAAGAAAAATCCAAAACGTAAACTCTTACACATAACCGGCAAGACATATAACAAGCACAGCTCAAAGTCCGTATGTGAAACGCCAGCCGCGTTTCACTGTCCATTGTCCAGGTATCATCACACCGCAAGAAAATCACCTCCAAACAAAAAATCACAAGCGCCAACTGCTGCCTGATTCCACTCTACAAAAAAAATGAGTCCGGTAAAGGAAAAAACATTAAATGTCCAAAACACAGTCTTTGAACGGACGTCTCCGTTAGAAAAAAGAAAAGGTAAATAAATCAGAACATCCTCACCGGGCGGTCGGCTTCGTTCGCTAAAGTGCGCGCCTCTCGCCCGACACTTCCGTGCCTCTTAAATCAGCTGTAACTAATTTGCCAAATCAGCTGATCGACAAAAACAAAAACAACTTGACATACACTCCACAGCAGGTTCATTGGGTCATTATTATACCGGATGGGATTATATAATTATATTTTTCTAACAGGAGTTCTTTATTTATTTATTTATTTACATGAGAAAAATAAATAAAACAAACTCTTTCCTGCCTTATGTGGCGGTGCTACATAGACCCCCCCTCCGGCCAGAGGCTACTAAGGTAAGACACCATAATACCGTTTAAGATTTACCACATTTACAGTATCTTGTTTATCAGGTGGGTTACACCATCCTACTCTGTAATTTAATGGCCCTAATTTCTTTATTATAACAGCTGGCCCTTCCCACTTAGGCGCTAGCTTTGCAGAGAATTTATCACTGGCCTTCGAGAGAGGATGTGCCCTTACCCAGACTAAGTCACCCTGCTGAAAGTGCGCTTCTTTCCTGCGGGAATTATAATACTTAGCTTGTCTGGCCTGGCGCATCCCCACTCTCCGCTTAACCTCCTCTGCCAACTTTTGCTGCCGTTCCACCAGGTTGTACGCAGCTTGCTGATCTGGAGATGGCGGTTTCCTAATGAGCCTCTCCAGTGGGCCTTGGATCTTCCTCCCCAAGGCAAGTTCTGAAGGAGTCCTTCCTGTTGTCTCCTGTTGGGCTGTGTTAATGGCAAACCGGAACTCTGGTATCCACTGGTCCCATGTGTGGTGGTACTGCCCAATGAATGATGCAATCATGGTTTTTACTGTCCGATTGATCCGTTCAGTAAGGTTTGTTTGCGGATGATAACTTGTAGTTAACTTTTGAATAACTCCCCACGTTTTGCAGAGGTCGGTAAGGAGGTTGGCAGTAAACTGTGGTCCTCTGTCAGAGACCAGGTACTGTGGCACCCCCCAGCGGGTGAAGATTTCCTCCCTGAGGATCCTGACAAGACGAGGTGTTTTGCTGTCTCTTAAAGGAAACATTTCCACCCACTTTGTGTAGTAATCGACAATGACAAGGAGGTAAGAGTTGCCTTTTTTGCTCCTTGGGAAAGGTCCCATGAGGTCAATCCCCAACATTTCTCCTGGCCCGGTGGCTTCTGTGCTCTGCAGTTGACCTGAAGGCTTGGTATTGTCAACCTTGTACTGCTGACAGGTAATACAAGTCTTGGTGTGTTCCCACACATCTTTGCGAACACTTGGCCACCAGGCAACTTCCAGAACCCTCAACAGAGTCTTCAGCCTGCCTAAATGACCTCCCAAGGGGTTGTCATGAAAGTACTTCAGGAACTCAGGGACTAAAGACTGAGGAACTACCAACTGGCATTTTTCCCCTTGATCTCCTAAGGGAACTCTTCTGTACAGCACTCCCTGATGGACAACAAAACCAATACGGTTGGGAGCACCTGTTTGCTGCAAACTGTCTTGTTTGAGTTCATGCACCTTTTGATCTTTGTCTTGGACCTGGGCAATCTCTGCCAAGGTGGTAGGCAGGTTGTGGTGATTTTTAGAGGAGATGACCAGACAAGGACTTGATTGAACGGTGAGAGGGTCATATGCTCTGGAAAGGGCATCAGGGGCAGAATTGAGGCACCCTTTGCGATAGTGTACCTTGAAAGTGAATTGTTGTAGCCTAAGTATCCACCTAGTCAGCCGAGATGTGGTTTTGGGGCAATTGAAAGCCCATGACAGTGCAGCATGGTCAGTGAAGACATCAAACTCCACTCCCTCCAGGTAGTGTCTCCACTTCTCCACTGCCCAGACAACTGCAAGACACTCCTTTTCAGAGGTGGAATAATTCCGCTCCGGTCCCCGGAGTCCCCTTGAGGCATAAGCAATTACCCGCTCCCCTTCTGATGTGCTCTGGGAGAGGATTGCTCCCAGTCCCACTTCACTGGCATCAGTGAACACCTGAAAGCGCAACGAAGGATTGGGCTGGGCGAGTACAGGAGGGTTCTCCAGAGCCTGCCTCAAGGTATCCATGCTGGCCTGGCATTCCTCGGTCCAGTTCCACTCAACTCCCTTCCGCTTGAGATGGTTTAGCGGGGCTGCTATGTCAGCAAAATGGGGAATGAATTTGTGGTACCAGCCGGCAAGTCCCAAAAAACGCTGTAAGGCTTTCAGATCCTGTGGGACTGGAAAGTCTGCCACAGCCTGGGTCTTGGCAGGATCAACCTCAACTCCTCTGCCGGACACTATGTGCCCCAGGAACTTTAACTCTCTCTTGAAGAAGTGGCACTTTTTCATGTTGAGGCTGAGGTTGGCTTCATGTAGTTTTTGAAAAACTGCAGCCAGATCGAGCTGATGCTGTTCACGGGAGGGAGAGTACACAATGATGTCGTCTATGTAGACAAAACATATCTTTCCTTTAAGCTCCCTCAAGACCTTTTCCATTAACCGCTGGAAGGTGGCAGCTGCATTCCGTAACCCAAAGGGCATACATCTGAACTGGAAGAGTCCAAGAGATGTGATGAAAGCAGTCTTTGGCTTGCTCTCTTCCGCCATAGCCACCTGCCAGTAGCCCGACTTCAGATCTAATGAACTGAACCAGGAGGCACCTTCCAGTGATTCCAGGATGTCATGAATGTTTGGCATCGGATATGCGTCCGGTAAGGTCTTTGCATTCACTGCCCTGTAGTCGACACAGAACCTGTCAGAACCATCCGTCTTGTCCACCAGGACTACCGGCGAGGCCCATGCTGACTGAGATGGCTCAATAATCCCATCTTTGAGCATCTTTTCCACATGTTCTTCTATAATTTTCTTCTTCAAAGGAGAGACCCGATATGCCTTGGATCTCACAGGCACTTCATCTTGCACGAAAATGGTGTGCTTCTCCACCTCTGTCTTCCCCAGTACCTTGGAGGTAACAGAGGGCCAACTTTTTATGAGCTGTTGGAGCTCCTCTGGATAGTCAGAATCAGAGGATGGCAAGGTCTCATGGTGGTTTGTGGAGCCCCACCAAGGAAGTGATTTCCCTTGAGGTAATGCATAGTACAGATGAATGCCTTGATGAGGGTTGAAGTTGGATGTGTTATTCCACCACCCAGTGTTGGGAGTTGCTGTCAAGAAAGGATAAAAGGTGTATCCTTTGTCAGTTTTGACTCCGTAGGTATTTTTGGCTAGATTGAGAATAGTACCAGTCTTGATAAGGAAGTCCAGACCAAGGATCAGTGGAAAGACAAGATGGTGATCTTCCATTACATGGACTTCTCCAGTACTTGCACTGCCATGCCAGTCAAAACAAAGACTTTTCTTGCCCAATGCTGGATGACCTGTCCCATCAGCTATGACAAATCGCTGACTCTCTGCAGGCAGTAAGGCTTCCTTGGCAAGCGACATCTGTTTCCACAAACTTTCCCTCATTAGTGTGAATGAACTTCCTGTATCCACAACGGCCACTCCCTGACTTCCCCTGATGGCGATGGGAACTAAAAGAAGATTATGCTCTCTTTTTTGTTTGTCCCGGCGTTGCACCACATTGAGCTCTGCTGTTGTCCTTTGGGATGGTTTCTTGTCTGCCCCCTTCCTACCTGTTTTATCCATATGCGCATGTACTTTCTGCCAGTATTCCTTAGCTCCAGAACAGTCTCTTTCCACCATAGATCCCACCTTCACAAGCTGTGCCACGGTTGTCACTGTTCCACGGAGACAGCCAGCCACCTTTGGGTTAATGTTATTCAAAATGCGTCTCACCATCTCATCCTCTGGCATGTCCGGCTTCCATTTTAGACATAGAGCCCGGTAATCATAGGCAAAGTCTCTGAGGCACTGCTCTGGTTTCTGTACCATGGCTCTCAGTTTCTCTTCAACTTCGCTCATATAATCTGAGGGAAGGAAAGCAGACATAAATGCATTTTTGAAAGAGCCCCAGTCATACACATGGCTTTTGGCAGCCTTCCACCAGCTGAGTGCTGGCCCCTTTAAGACAGCGGACAGTGCGCCCAAGAGCTCATGATTGGAGAGTGGTCTGAGATCAAGAAAGTTTTCACACTGCTCTATGAAATTGAGGACATCCGAGGATTCACGAGTGTCGCCAAATGTAGGAAAGTCCAGACGAACAGGAGGCTTGGAGTAATATGGGGATGCACCAGACACACTAAATGATGTAGTGGGAGATATGGGGCTGATATCTGTGGAAACTGCTACTGTTCTCTGTAGTATGGGAGTGCTTGCTGGTCTTAGCTGGTTAATTTGTTTTTTCCATTGCTCATCCCTGCGAAGTAGACAATTAACTATACCCCTCTCAAGCTGTCTCATGTTATCCTGTAACAAACTTTCTAACTTGGCAAGGCTAGTATCTACATACTCTCTGAAGTTTGATTCTCTGTTCAGGGAACTCACAATGGAATCTCTAAAATCATTTTCAAGACTGGCCACCCGCTCTTTCAAAGAAGTCACACTATTTTTTATTTCATCATATTCTGCCTGTGGATCTTGCCTAACATTTTCCCTTTCTCTGTTACTTTCAGCAGCATCATCATCATCAGCAGCAACATCAACATCATCATCAAAATCATTATCACATTCATCATGAGAGTTATTAGTGCCAGCAGCAGCCTGTTCTTCATCATTAGCAACATCATCATCATCATTGTCATTGTCATCATTTAAATACAAAGAACTCAGTAAAGAAGATATTTCTTCCTGTGGATTCCTTCTCGTAACAAAAGGCCCAGCAGTAAAATCTGGGTCACCCATTTCAGCCCTGGAACCTTGTTCCGCCATAGAAGCATTTAACTCATCTGCCATCTCCCATAATACAACACAATTCCCTCTATCAAACCAACATCAATGTTAATCAAAAGACTCCCCGTACGGGCCGCCATATGTAACAATCAACCTCATTGAATAGGGATAATTACAAAAAATACACGGGCTAATTCTTATGGACAAATTAATTGATGTGTTTGATTGTACCGTACTGTACTCTGAGATAAAGGACAGAAACAGAACTATGTTCATATAGCATATGTATTTTTCAGGAAAAGAAAGAAAAATCCAAAACGTAAACTCTTACACATAACCGGCAAGACATATAACAAGCACAGCTCAAAGTCCGTATGTGAAACGCCAGCCGCGTTTCACTGTCCATTGTCCAGGTATCATCACACCGCAAGAAAATCACCTCCAAACAAAAAATCACAAGCGCCAACTGCTGCCTGATTCCACTCTACAAAAAAAATGAGTCCGGTAAAGGAAAAAACATTAAATGTCCAAAACACAGTCTTTGAACGGACGTCTCCGTTAGAAAAAAGAAAAGGTAAATAAATCAGAACATCCTCACCGGGCGGTCGGCTTCGTTCGCTCACCAGCACAATATCCGATACTCCGGCGACTGTAAATCGATTTCACGTGAAATAATCCAACACTTTTATTTCGCCATCCACCTGGTCTCCCGTAGACTTCCAGGCTCCTTTGTTAAAGTGCGCGCCTCTCGCCCGACACTTCCGTGCCTCTTAAATCAGCTGTAACTAATTTGCCAAATCAGCTGATCGACAAAAACAAAAACAACTTGACATACACTCCACAGCAGGTTCATTGGGTCATTATTATACCGGATGGGATTATATAATTATATTTTTCTAACAGGAGTTCTTTATTTATTTATTTATTTACATGAGAAAAATAAATAAAACAAACTCTTTCCTGCCTTATGTGGCGGTGCTACATCTGCATCAAGGTGAATATATTTTATTTGTCTTGCCAATCTAGACAAGTGGCCTTCTTCAGCAGAGTGGTCAGGGTGACCTCCAGCTGACTCCTGAGACACAGCACTTCCAGGATGACAGTGAAGACAACAGCAAGAGGGCCTACAGGTTCACTGTTCAGTTACCTCTTTCTTCTGTCTTTGTTGTCTGCGTTTGAGTGCACATGCGTGTGTTTGTGAATATTTTGTGTATGGCTTTAGGTTTTCCTGCATTGCAGTGTTTTCATTGCTTTGTAATGTCAAAACAGCGTACACTCTGGATGCTTTTTCAGACCTGGAGTTAGATCAGTGATGAGACTGTCATCAACACTAAGCCCAGGGAAATGGCAGGCAGTGTTTACAGCGTTCAGGATGACTGCTTTTGATAACATTATCTGGAGTTCATTTCCCTTCTTCTCTCCAGATAGAGCAATCAATTTCAGAGGATCATATCAGGGCATAATAATAATGATGATGCTATCCAAGTTGCCTCAGCACAGGGCACAGACTTTGCTTAATATGCACATGCAGCATTCCAACACAAAAGAGAAAGGAACTTCTCTGTCATATTTTGTTTTTAAAAGCAAAAATTGACTTTTTCATAGTCAAAGTCACAGAGTTCCTGTGCATCTCTCCCCCCCCCTCTCTCTCCCTCTCCCTCTCTCTCTCTCTCTCTCTCTCTCTCTCTCACTCACTCACTCACTCACTCACTCACTCACTCACTCACTCACTCACTCACTCACTCACACACACACACACACACACACACACACACACACACACACACACACACACACACACACAGACTAGTTCCCATAAACTGTGAGTGGTAGACAATTTGTCCAGCTTCATCACCCATTCCAAGTGGCTGCATTAGCACTGAGCCCATCCATCCATCCCAAAGCCATCACTGTACAGAACACTAACTTTCTCCTCACTCTTGATGTAATGGATCAACTCAGTGGCATCCTGAGGTGAAGAACAAAGGAGTCTGTATTTAGCTCTATTCTCCTTGAAATGGCTAATTTCTCTGCGAGGGAGTTGGTAGATGTCTCCCATTTCCCATTCCCACAGGTATAAAGCCAAGACATGCATAACCACACTGGAGTCTCTTAGTTTCATAATCAGCTTTGTACTCTCCTTTTGTTATCTGAATTGTTCGATGGTGTATTAGGATCATTGTAGGGAAAAAAAAAATGAATTATGGAGCCGGGGGTAGGGGGCATTATTCCGAGAAAAAACTCGAGAAGAATCGAAAATTCTGAAATGATATAGTCACAAATTTATGAGAAAAATTGTTTTTCTTTTACTTTTTGAACACATGTATTGACTCTGCGAGGAGCTGCATGTGTTGACTGTGAGAGGTTGGATCAGCCTCACTCTGCAGACGCTGCTGATCGCCGTGTATCAGGCCTGCAGCTGATCACCTCAGCAAATTCTACTTTGACATGGGATTTAGGAACAAGGAAATGCTGCTGGTTTTAGCCCAAAATCACAAGATTGTTTTCCTCTGAATCGGCCCACGTCACAGCAACGTCTCTTTAAAGTCCAAATGCTGAGCAGAATATTGTGATTCTGGGCTCAAATCACCAGGATTTCCTTGTTTATAAATACCATAGTATGAGGAAAAAAATTGTTTTCTGAGTTTTTTTCTCATAAATTTGTGTTGTGTTGTTTTTCTTGTAAATTTACTACTTTAATCTGAGAGAATTTTCAAATTTATGACTTTAATCTCTCTCCTATGTTATCTATGGAAGCAATGAAAGCAGCTGATATTAAAAGCCGAGATTAAAAACAGACCGTTTATTAACTTGATATTTACATCATCACTACAAATATGTTACGGGACTTATTTGTTGAAGAAGAACAGCTATAACCTGTTTAATCTGTTTCTCTACAGATGCAGCTGGTGTAACAAGGGTTTCAAGAAATCTAGCCATCTGAAGCAGCATGTACGCTCCCACACTGGAGAGAAACCGTACCGATGTAATCTCTGCGGACGAGCCTTTGTATCAGCTGGGATGCTCAAGTCACACCTTAATACGCATACAGGTGGGCTTACTTTACTCCAGGATGTCTAACAGTCCCTAAAATGAACTGTTAATTTACACAGAAATAGGGTAGTAGTACAATAAGCAATACATCTTTTATAATGTATCTCCTTTACAAAACACAAATGATATAAGTCTTCTTATCAGTCAGTTTTGTCCTTTTTGTCTTATTGTAGCCCAGTCTTTCAGACCTTAATTTAGAAACAGGAAAGCTTTGTTATTTCTTCATCGCTGTTATTGCTGACAGCATTAAAATGCCTCTAAAATGTCTCGAAATATGGCTTTCAAAGTCTACTACAAACACCTTGTGAAACCCCCCTCTCTCCATCTGTCACTGACAGGAGTTAAGCCCTTCAAGTGTAGCGTGTGCGATGCCTCGTTCACCACCAATGGCAGCCTGAACCGGCACATGATCATCCACGTCAAGTCTATCAAATGCTCCATGTGTGATGAGACCTTCAGGACCAGCCTGCTTTGTAGAAAGCATATGAAGAAGGAGCACGCTGTGGTTGACAGAAGTAAGGATACCTGGACACCAGAATCACATACAAACTGGTTCCTTCATTAAATGACAGTTTCTTATACACATCTCCAGCAGAGGGAAGGGTTTGGGCTATAGGTAAGAGCAGTGACAAAGGGAGCAGTTTTACATATGGCCACTTGCTGTTTCCAGATATTTTTGGCTTAAGATTTATCTGTATGCAACACTACTGTTTGTGCTTGCAAGCAAACTGTTTGCTGAGAATGTTTATAGTCATGATTCTTCATTAGTACGTACTTTGCACCATGCAGTTTCAGTTTTGGTGACCTGAAATGGCAGCAAAGTAAAACTGTTTATGGAAGTACTTCAAATCAGATAGATGAGTGAGACAAAAGATGATGGACAGAGCACTCAGTCACTGCTATTTTGAGAACTTGTTACTTCCTGTGTACGCAAAGGATTTGCTGCCACTGACCATAGCTGACGCCAGAATTAAATTTGGGCAAACAGGGCAAATCTATAATGTGTCAATCACAAAAACAGTAGTTTTCAACATAAAAAAGTCTTGGAAGAATAATTTATCCCAATTCTTACAGTCATCGGTCTGGACAGTCAAGCTGTTGATGATGAGGAAGAGGAAGATGGCGAACAGAGGTCGTCAAAGAGAAGGGGTATAGACATCATTACTTTTACTGAGGAGCAAGCGGCTGAGCTTGCCAAGGATCCCGGTGAGGAGGCCTCTGTGTCAGAGCGGATTCTTGCCCAGTCAGCGGCCGAGAGGGACCGGATCAGTGAGATCAAAGACAAGGCGGTGGAACTGGAGACAGAACCCAAATTTGCCAACTGCTGCAGCTTCTGCCCCAAGAGCTTCAAAAAGCCCAGCGACCTGGTCAGGTAAATGTCATTCCTGTTTTATGCTAGACAGAAGAAACATGTCACATATCTTTTTTGCCAGCTTGACCTTTATGATACAAATTCTGTCCATTTAAGTCAAGGTGAGTGATTGCATCCTCTATACCTGGACACAATCAATCAAACTTAAAGAATTGTTTTTATTTTTTACTGCCAGAAGGTGAAAATAATATTCTGTAAATCATGGCTATCTTTTTATCAATATTTCATTAATAAAAGAAGTAAAAGTTAAAAAAAGTGAAAATTTTACACTTTCACTCTTAGCTGCCATTTTTCACAACTACCAGAATCTTCTATTCAGAGGCAAATCTATCTATCTATCTATCTATCTATCTATCTATCTATCTAGTTTTTTTCTGACATTGAAAACTGACATCATTAAATAAGCGGAACGCTGTCTCACATTGCTGTATTCTTCATATAAGAGATTAATGTAGCTGATTAACAAAGTCATTAGAGAGCTAAGACCACATTCAAATAAAATTTATAGCTAATTATGTCATTGCCATGAAATAGCCAGGAGACTGTACAGAATCAGGTATTTTTGTTTGTCTCTTGCTCTGTCTCTCATTAATAAACTGTTTTAGTTGAGCTCCACTCCTCCTCCTCTTCTGCTGCTTGATTTTCCAGCCTCAGTTGCTCAGCTGCTGGAGTGGACACATTGTTATGATGTTTTTCCCGTCATAAGAGGTGTCCTGTCACTGTAGGAGCACTTTAATGAGCCTGTTCCTCAGCCGTTTTCAGCTCTCTGTTACTTACTGGACACAAGAAAAGAGAACCTCACCAAGGCCCTAATAATACTCTAATACTGCTAATACCTCTGGTCCAGAATCTGTAGCTCAAGAAGCGAGAGCACAACCAGAAGTTGGCCTCCCTTTGGAGAAACTGCAAAAAAAATCAAGTGGTCATGGCCTAATCAGTGTCAGAAGTTTATATTTGTTCCTTAGCCCAGGATAAACCTTGATCAAATTTTTATGGTGTTATGAGTAATCATTGGGACGTGTTTTTGAGTACTCGTTGTTTGTTTCCTTCCTCTGACTTTTTGTGGTATGCCACTCCCATCACCAAGCCCTCTTTTGACTGAACAGCATGAAAAGTTAATTCTTCCATGGCTCATGACATACCACGGCCATTACCATGCCCCTTTTTTTGGCTAAGGGGTGTGAAAAGTTACCTTCTCAACTAAGTTTCCTTTCCAACAAATTGGTGGGAATCTACAGGATTATGCCTCTGTGTGACAAATGGACGCAAAAGATGTGGAACCAAACAAAATTTACTGTATCCATTATATTGGAGATGGATAACACTGAGGAGCCAACATTGAATTTTTAGTGCAAAGTCAGTATTAAGCTGATAAAACAGCAGGTGTATATATCAGCAGAACTCCTCTGCAGCTTGGTTTGTGGGGTAAGAGCATATTCTCACTGCAGACCTTCAAATATGCATCAATCAATGGTTCTTTGTCAAGCAGGAATGGCCCATTGATTTTTGTCAGCTTGCAAACACCTGCGACCTCTGTCTCTATTGTATTCTCGTCTCTTTCCTGTTTTCACGTTTATCTTGCTGGATATGTATGAAAATACCTTCACAGCATCAAATTGTATCTCATTGTCTGATGCATTCTTGAACACACCAGACACATGTGGGTTGTATTCTTCTCCAAAGAATCCAGCTCACATGTTGGAAGTAGACCTCCATGTTCTTTAGTGGTACTTATGTCTGTCTGCTATAGAAGTAGAGCTGAATGCTGAGTTGCACCTCCCCTCTCTTATACCAGTGTAACTTAAATATTTATACCATACTCTATCTTAATGATCACAACACACCCATTTTGCCATTTTCATGGGCAATGATGTGACTTCCCAATTAAATATAAAAAAATGCAAAAATGACCAAAGTGGGAAGTCTCACTGAATAATACATGCAGGCTTATTTTGTCAATCTCTGTGACTATAAAAGAGAGAAAACAGCTTCAAAAGATCGTAATGTCATTTGTGTCGAGTGGGAAAATGGCAAGGGCATAGTCAGGTTCACTCTAAGAATTACTGTCATTTTTGAGAGAGTGAGCAACTATATCATTTGAAGTTTACATCAGAGCATAAGGTCCTTACATAGATCAATTTCAATCCGAAGAGATGAAATAGACCAAAAATTATAGATTGACGAATCATAATGCAGTTCAAAGTGCTCTTCTTTTGGAAATATGTTCAGTGTTCAAAAGTGGGAAGTTAATGAACATGCTTCAATTAGTTCTGACATTGGCATCAGAGATTTAAAGATCTTTAGAGCTTTACCACACATTAAATGAATAAAGGTCAAGCAGAAACTATTATTTGGTTATTTTCGCTTTCTTTTTTTTTTTTTTTTTTCTTTTTTTTTTTTTTTGAACTGGCCTGAAGCTATTCAGTTGTTACAATCGCAGAGTTTAATTTTGTTTGTTTCTTTCCTCTGAACAACTCAGATATCTACTCAACAGAGAGCCACAGTTATTGCTCAGGTCTCATTTTCTGAATCAGACTGCTTCATGTTCCTCATCATCCTTATTTTCTGCTGCTTATCTGGGACCAGGTTATGACGGCAGCAGGCTGAGGAGGTCAGTCCAGGTGGTTCTTTCATGGGCCACATCCTCCTGGGGGATCCCAAGGCATTCCCAGGCCAGCCTGGATACATAATCCCCCCAGCGTTTCTAGGTTCTGCCATGGCGTCTCCTCCCAGTTGGTTGTGCCTGAAACAGCTCCACTGGGAGGCGGCCAGGAGGCATCCTGACTAGATGCCCGAACCACCTGAACTGGCTCCTTTCAATACGGAGGAGCAGTATTGGTATTTCACCCTATCCGTAAGGGTGCACCCAGCCATCCTGCGAAGGAAGCTTATTTCCACCGCTTGTATCCACGATCTCAATCTTTCTGCCACTATCCAGAGCTCATGACCATAGGTGAGGGTTGGAAATCGAGAGCTTTGCCTTCTGGCTCAGGTCCTTCTTCACCACCACAGTCCGATACAGCGACTGCATAACTGCTGTCGCTGCCCCATTCCGTCTGTCAGTCTCTCACTCCATCCTACCCTCAGTCGTGAACAAGACTTCGAGATACTCCACCACTTGAGGCAGTCGTTTACTCTCAATTCGGAGAGGACAAACCACCTTTTTCTGGCAGAGAACCATGGCCTCAGTCTTAGAGGTGCTGAGCCTCATCCTGATTCCCTCACACTCGACTGTAAGCTGACCCAGTGCATGCTGAAGGTCACAGCCTGATGAGGCCAGGAGAACCACATCATCTGCAAAAAGGAACAACCTTGGTGGAGTCCAACTGAGAATGAGCTTGACTTAGTGACACGGACACAGCTTGGCACTAAGTCAAGCTCGTATCAAACTGAATTAGACTGTAGTTGTTTAATTTATTGGAAGCCCTGGTAAGCACAGAGTATGTGGAAGTAGTCTTACCCTGCGTTCCAATACTCATACTACCATACTATTTAGTAGGAGAAAAAAAGATTTAGTATGTCCCAATACATAGTATGTCAGATGCAGTATGCCAAGAGTACCAGGATGTTCTACTATATCCGGTCAGATTTCGCAGTATGGATTTCAGCAGGCTGCTCTGGCCATTCTGACCCACAATCCTAGGCGCAGGGGACGTTACGTTGCACTGACTGAGTTGCGTGTACAAGCCACGCCCACATATGGACGACATCAAAGCACACATATTGCACAAAACTTGCTCAGTGACAGCAGAAGCGACAGGAAGACAGAAGATAAGAAATATGACAGACGACAGCGCAGTATGAAACAGCACTGGCATTTTGACAATAACATTCAAATGTGGCGCTACGGACGGCGGCGGAAGTGAGCGAGAGGGGCGGACTTCAGGGACGTGGGCCGCTGGGGCCGTGGGCAGCCCCCAGCGCAGATGGCAGCGCTTCCTGACCTGGTTCCTCTGTACTCAGCCAAACAAACATTATATGTGTGTGTGTGTGTGTGTGTGTGTGTGTGTCTGTGTGTCTGTGTGTCTGTGTGTGTGCGAGTGTGTGTGTGTGTGTGTGTGTATCTATGTGTGTATATAAGAGAGAATCGTGGGGTGGGGGTTTAGAGGGTGGGGTGGGGAGGGGGGCGGGGGGTGTTTTTAACATGTAAAGCACTTTGTGCTACATGTCATGTATGAAAAGTGCTCTACAAATAAAGATTGATTGATTGATTGATTGATTGATATAGTGTGTCCCAATAATATGCATATGCATGCATATTTCATACTAAACTACATACTTTGCAAGGGCAGCTGCAGTACATACTAAAAGTAAAAAGTATAAGTATGCGATTTGGAACGCAGGGTTAATCTCAGGTGATGAGCTGCACCAACTGATAGGGAACACTGGCAAGGCAGCCATATGTGGGTGTTATATTGTACTGTATCTCAACTTTTTGTATCCCTTTTACCTTCTTTTAATGCTAACCATATCTCTCTCACATTCTTTTCTATTGCTCTATCTATCCACCTCTGTGTGTTTCTATATCAATCTGTCTTAACTTCTAGGCACATTCGGATTCATACAGGCGAAAGGCCCTACAAGTGTGATGAATGTGGGAAAAGTTTTACAGTCAAGTCAACTCTGGACTGTCATGTGAAGACGCACACAGGTTAGTGCTTGACTGCTGAAGCTCATTACCTCCTTTCACACCAACTTGATCTGGTTGAAAGTATATTTTTGGTTTTCAAAAGTATATATATATATATATATATATATATATACACATACATATGTATACAGCCCATTTTGTCACAAGTACTGAAATAGTATTTTTATCGCGTTTTTATCGAGTTTTAACAATGGCGTTTATGGCACTCCTGCAAATTGCAACATAGTCATAGTCATGTTTCTGGTTGTCCTTGTTGTATCTTTTGGTTGATTGAGTTGAGGATTTACATGACTCTTCCTTGGCTAAGAACCAACCCTTTTACAAAATTTCATGTAAATCTGTTCCCAACCTTCTGAGGTATCATGCTCACAGACAGACAGACAGACAAACAGACACTGCAGTTATATAACTTGTCCCACACTACAAAAGTCTGAATGCTCCTTTGTTATTTTCATAAGCCTTTGTAATTTGGCACGAAGCATAAGAGCTGATTACAAGCATAATTAAAACATTTTACTTTATTTCAGTGCTTTGCCAGTGGAGTCTCCATTTCTCATTGTGTCCAAAATGTGCATATAGATGAGACCAATTACTGTGGTTCACCCTTAGACCTCCTTGCAGACACATCCTGCTTAATAAATGAGAAGACGGAGACATTACTTAATATCCCAGCTTGGTCGTCTAAGCCTCACTGCATTGTGTTCTCTTTCAGGGAGACTTAATTACCTTTTTGCCTGGGCTAATAAGACTCAAATTCCCTAATGCTACTCATTTGATTAGCAGTTTTTGTTCAGTCAGGAAAGGGTCAGAATAGATAAATGAGTATGTCACTCCTGCAGACTATTTTGGCGATGATTTTATGTCTGATTCATTACGATATTTTTCTGTTTTTCTCATAGTTTTGTCTTTCGCTCCAACAAAGATCCAAATGAAATGTAGAGTCAGCGGTTGTGTAACCTTAAGCCTAAACCTTTAGACCAAGAACGGATGATTAAACGCCATGGAAGGCTGTGAAGTTAGCAGGTTTTCTTTCCAACCAAGGACTCCATCAACTGATTTTATACACAAGTTGCTCTCTTGTGTGTTAATTAGTGAGATCAGCGATTGTAGTGTTTGCTTTGAAGGAGAACCTTCAGACTCCTAGGTGCTTTGTCAGTGAGTATATTCACATGTTAACCAATTACTTGGTCTTGATCCAGTTAAGGCAAAACTCTGACTATTTTGATTATTGAAATTGTCCTTGATACCCTTTTATTTGCTCAGTCTTTGTGTTTTAGAGTGTGTAAACCATTAGGGGTGTAAATCACCAGTTTCATCACGATATGATACGATATTGATTCTTTGGAGAATGATACGATATTTGCCGATATCACAAAGTTTGCCACGATACAATTCGATTCGATTCGATTTAAGGGCCTGTGATCGATATGAGATGATATAATGTGCCGATTTAACAAAATCAGTTACATTTATATCAACACACAAAAAGCAACTAAAATATGTTTTAACAATTTTATTTCTGAGCTCTTCCAGACATCAGACATCTGAATGAAAAACAGTCTACTTTTTAAATAAAAACTAAACTAAAAAATAGAGTGAATAAAGTGCCACATTATAAATGCAAAGGCTTTTCCAGTTAACTTGAAGTGCCATTAATTACCTTTCAATTATGAACATAAATCATAAAGAAAACAGTTTGAAAATATGAATGCAGTACAGTCTTCCTGCATCATAGATATCCACTACACTTTGGGATATACATTTTCTTAACCAAAGAAATTCCAGTTTAAGAACAGGTTTGAACAAATAAAGTGTAAACAGTTCCATATCTCTTAACTTTATGCCCAAGAGGGGAGTGGATGTCCTCGTTGTCTTTTTCTTGGCTGCTAGCCATAGCATGCATTGCGCGCTGCAGCCCTTGGCTAGCATTGTTTGAAAAGGACCTGTGCGGATGTGTGCACGAACAGAAATGGTGACACACGTGCCGGGGGAATTTCAAAATAAAGACCTATTTTAAGGATGACGATATACATCGATGTTTGCACTTCGCATCGATGCATTTACATCATTAATCATTGAATCTATGTATTGTTACACCCGTATAAACCATCAGATTTAATTACATATTAATTAATTGCATGTACACAACACAGGAGTTGTATAAATGGCATGGCACTGTGTATGTGTGTGTGTGTGTGTGTGTGTGTGTAGATAGATAGATAGATAGATAGATAGATGTATAAGGTTATAAGGTTTTACTGAGCATACTAACACCAAAGAACACTGTATGACTGAACACTGTTTGAACTTCATGTGGCCGGCTTTTCATGACTAACCTCTTCTCAAACACCTATATCAGTGACACTGGTTTATGTATCCTCTATTTTTATGCTGGCGTGATGATAAATAACTATACCAATCAAAATCTTGGTGATGATATGAGTTATATGGCTCAAACATGACAAACAGCTGCATATTCTGTCAAAAATAGAAGCAATGGTTATCCAAATCTAACTTGGTTTAAGATCTAGTAACATCCTGCATTGTGCATGGTGGTAAATGTCAAACTTTTTGACCCAAATGGATGTAACAGAAACACATCTGGTGTGGCTGCGTCATAAGCCTGATAGAGTTGCCAGTGTGTGCAAAGTCTGAAGTTGAATTCACTGTTACAGGAATAAATACCATTTGAAAAATGCATTTCAAGCAATGTTGTATAAAGGCAGAAATTGCAACTACAGTCAGTATTATACTGAAGTCATAATCGGGAGATAACAGGATTAAATATTACATGAACAATTAAGGCCATTGTTGCACAATAACAAGCAATACACATTTTAAATAAATCTATGTAAACATTTTTTCCCCAAGACAAAAGAATGCAAAGATAGAGGGCAAATAAAGATCCTGTAGGTTTGCTTGTGAGCTGAAGCTGCATCAGATGGTGACCTGATCTGAGATTAAATGGGAAGCCCCAAGATTCAGTGCTAGAACAACATATCACATCTGAATGTTGCCATACTCTACAGTAGCATGACATTTCAAACTGCTTGGAAAATGAACATCTGTGTGTCTTAATTAATTAGAAGTGTCTACAGATTGTTGTGTTAAAATGAAATTTGAAGGTAGGTCTGATTCACAAGGCAAAATATTTTCATCACAAAAACTAAATGGAAAGGGCTGACATAAACATCACCCTCATTAAAAAACAAAGCATTTGCAGTGGAGCGTTGAATTCTCTCATCTAATATGGATGAACTTGGTTGTATAACACA
This sequence comes from Myripristis murdjan, assembly GCF_902150065.1. Lineage (NCBI taxonomy): Eukaryota > Metazoa > Chordata > Actinopteri > Holocentriformes > Holocentridae > Myripristis > Myripristis murdjan. The sequence goes on along the minus strand of NC_043995.1, from coordinate 5,080,327 downwards.
CTGAACACAGTAGGTGTAATTCCAAATGTGACTCTGTTCCTCCTAACACTTTCCCTTATATTTGCAGGTCAGAAACTCTTCAACTGTCACATGTGCAACACCTCCTTCTCCACAAAAGGCAGCTTAAAGGTGCACATGCGCCTCCACACTGGCTCCAAGCCCTTCAAATGCCCCTTCTGTGAACTGCGCTTCCGCACTTCTGGCCACCGCAAAACCCACATCCAGTGCCACTACCGCCCCAACAGTGATGGTCGCAAGTCCAAGCGGTCGGCTTCGTCTGCAGGTCAGGCCAGCCAAGGTCAGGATCCAGAGACTGGGCAGCCTGCAGCCCCAGGCCAAGCCGGTCAGCAGCAAGCAGCTTCAGAGGCGCTTCAGCCAGTGGGTCTGCTCCAGACCTCCAACTCTGACCCCAACATTTATCTCCCCGCCAACCAAGTTCTGACAGGGCAGTTTGACCAAAACCTGCTTCAACAAGGGCTGGTTGGACAAGCTATCCTGCCTGCTTCCATGTCAGGTGGGTTTATAGATTGATCAACACACCTTTGCCTTTATTTGACTGGCTCAGAGACTCTCTCAGAGCCAAGTGTGCAGTGGTTTGAGAGTGGGCAAAAACTAATGGAAATGGTGCGGCACAGTGAAGCTTATTGGTTTATCCACCAAAGAGAAAGAGAGATTTATGGTTCCTGGCCATAATTCAAATGTTGCAGGAATCGTCTTTATCAGTGATGGCTGGCTGAAAGCAGCAACAGATTCAACAGATGCAACTTGGCGAAGTGACATTTTTGTGCCAAAAAGCTTCGCCAAGGTGCGCCCAAAGCTCGCCATCTGAAACCACGTCTACTTTCAGCGCAAGGCGGAGCGGAGCCGGCGTAGTGCAATTTTGGCTGACAGGCGGGCAGTGCGCACACGTCACCAAACCTCACAATCAGCACAAACGGTGCCAGTCTCCTTTGATCTGACATCAGTTGTGACGGGACAGTCGATATGGAGATAAATTTATGTGGTATAGTGTTTTTGTCGGTATTGATTGCATTGTTAATGTGCCTGACATTCCGGAAACCTGTCCGTGAGGTTTTGGTGACGTGTGCGCACCGCGCGCCTGTCTGCCAAAGTTGCATTACACCGGGTCTGCTCTGCCTGTGGCAGTAGACCTCCTTGTCAATTTGATTGGTTTAAAGTGAATCGGCTGTGTCAAACCCACTCCACGCCTTCTCTCCTCCCTTGCGTCGGTAGAAGGAATGGCAAAGTACTTGCGCCACGGCGCACAGCGTGCCAAAATTGCAAAATCCACTTGGCCACACCCAGTTGGCGAAGCGCAGCAGTGCCCCCGCCTCGCCCGGTCTGCGAAAATAGAGCCCTTAGAGGTCAGGGCTCTCAGAGATTTGGGTTGATGGTTAGTAATGCTTTAAAGCTGTTATGACGGTATCCATTTGAAGAGTGCTGAAATAATAGTTGACTGGGTTTTGTGATAGTTGATCCATCTGTTTGTAACTGATGGCATATTACACAAATATATCATATGCCAAAAAATTAAAACACGCTCAATGGGGAAAAAAAAAAAAAAAAAAAAAAAAAAACTCTATATGCCTAGAATTACCACAGACTACATTGTGTGTGTCATTGGATGAATGTGAGGCAAACACTGTAAGGCACTTTGAGTGGCCTGTAGATGAGAAAAGTGCTATAGAAATGCAGTCCATTTACCATTTACCATCATTCAAACAGCACCTACTTTTACTGTTGCTGAAGATTCTCGTCCTCAGGGAAATATTAATGCCTAGCCATAGATTTAGGTGTGATGATTCTAATCATATATTATATTATCATATCATATGATGCATGAGATGAAAAGAAATTTGAAAAAAATCAGTAATACAAGAGAATAGTTTAATATACCTTAAAACCATAGTTAAAATGTTGCAGTGAGTCCTGCAAGTGACACTGAAGTGTTTTTTTTTTTTGTTTTGTTTTGTTTTGTTTGTTTGTTTGTTTGTTTCCTTTTCAAGATGCATTTAGTTTTCTAGGACTGGTGAGAAGCAGTCATTATCTGTGATCATTTTTTAGAGCATCTTAAGATGCTTTTAGGAAACACTTCACAAACTAACGACATTATGTAAGATGGTTTTAAAATGCTTTTTGGAAAAAAGGCAGAAATAGAAAAATAAAGGACAAGCACAAAATACCACATGGCCCCCATCCCGTAGCAACCCCAAATAAAATGACTGTGTTGAGTCGGACACACTTGCAACTAAAAAGCCAATGAAAAACGTGTGCTGGACATTGGCTTGAAGTGTTCATTGCCCAGAGCTTGGCAGTGTCAGGGCTGCTGCTGAGCTGATGGAAGATGTTTACTGCTGCCTTATAAAGACTGAACAGTTCATTCGGTTTAAAGAGAAATCTCTTTTCACACATGGAACATGTGCCAGATAACAGCTCCTACAAAGGTAATAGGGCAGGTCCAATCACACATCCCATTATTTCTGTTCACTTGGTGTATTTTTATTGTCCTTGTAAAAATCTGGTACCACATATCCACCAGAGATCTTTTATATATGCAGTGTAGTGTTTGCATTCATATTGGAGGCGTTATTGAGGCAGATGAAATTATATAAGCAGCCCACAGTGAGCACCCCTTTTAGACTTCGGGAATTGACTTTCACACTTCAGCAGCTAAGCATTGTAGGTTTTTCTATGTGTGTTTGAAATGTTGATATGATGGCTTCATTCTCATATATGTCACTATGAAATTGTTAAGGGAAATGAGACTATCTCTTGATATGACAAATTCTCTGACAGTGATTTTCCACAATTTATTTTCTGGCTCTCAGTAATACTTAAGCCTTTGTGGAAAGGTTGTGTAAAAGTTACTGAAAAGGCTACATTATGTTTAGTGTGTTAAGATTGGTTTCTTGTTTGGTTATAAACTTGCTCTATGAATTACTGGCATTGGGTCCTCTGAAATACGTAAGAAAAGCTTCTAAATAATAGATGATCTTTTGGAACAAATACATTACTAAATGGTAAATGGACTGCATTTATGTAGCGGCTTTCTAGTCTACCAATCACTCAAAGGGCTTTACAGTGTTCAGCCATTCACACACATATCCAAACAAATCCATAACTAATGCCAAAGGCTACCATGCAAGGTGCCAAGCTGTCCATCAGGAGCAGTTAGGGGTTCAGTGTCTTGCTCAAGGACACTTCGATACACTCTCTGGAGGAGCCAGGGATCATTCCAGGAACCTTCCTCTTACCAGATGACCGCTTTACCACCTGAGCCATCACACCCCACAACACTAAATATTTTTATTCTCTTAGGTTTATTCAGTATGTAAAAGGCCCCAAAAAATGTTGCAAAGCATCTCTTGATGATTTCAAGTTAGCAACAGTTTTGATTCTTTACTCAGAGGGAATCTCAACACAGCACCATGCAGTTATCCTCTCAAAAGTCCTCAGATTTATTAGTTGAAGTTAAATATGTCAACTCCCTAGTTTCTAGAGACCGGTGCATGACCATTCAAAACAGCAGCCGTGAAATTGATTTCCCTCTTAACTCCTAGAGTATTAGAGTCTGGAGATTGGTGGTGGTGGTGGTGGTGGGGTTTCCAGTCGCTGCTCTGTGCAAACTGACAGCATTTGATTTCCCATTCTCATTCAGTTTCTGTCTGTCTCGGTGTTGTTCAGAGGACTGCAGAATTGACAATAAGCAAACCTCTCTCCTCATATCATACGCTAGCAGGCTCAAGACAGTCCCCAGCAGACGTCATTGCTGTCCTTCTGTCTTTTGGCGGTTCTAACTCTTTGTGTAGTGAGTAGCCCACTGCAGTGTTATTGTTGGTTAAAGAGACATGTCTGTGGCCTTCAGGAAGCTCTTTGAACTAAGCTGCATGTCATTCCTTCATATCTGGAACATCTGTCTGTTCATGTAGGATTAGATCAGTTCTGTTGTCTCAAATTCTTATAGTTTTTAGATTGTCATCAATCAGCTATTCACAGCTTCAGTCCAAAAGCATCAGCCTTCAAGAATCAATGTCAGCTTGCATATCATCCTTTCTTTGTCTCTAGTCTCAGGCTGGCTCTGCCCACTGCATAGTATCAATTAAAGCAGAAATGGTATGAGAATAGTCTAAGAAGACAAGACTTAACCAAAATGTTCAACATTTTCACTTCCAACAGTGTGTGTGTGTGTGTGTGTGTGTGTGTGTGTGTGAAGGTAGGGTGACAAATTTCTCTGAAAAATGTGTATTAATGTCTTTGGCTCTGTAGTTTGTTTTCATTTTCCTTGGCCTTGGCGAGTAATGTGACATTTCTGAGCTTGCATGACATTGATAATGGGCTTGTATGTGCTGCAGCTGGAGGAGACCTGACTGTGTCTCTATCAGAGGGCCTGGCCACTCTGGAGGGCATCCATTTGCAGCTGACATCTGCCAACCTGGTGTGTCCCAATGTCCAGATCTCTGGCATCGATACCAGCAACATCAACAACATCACACTACAGGTACTACAACACACACCTGCTCCTCAGCCTTGTTGTCATCCATGTGTTTGAGTGATACATCTGTTACCCTCATCTCTTCCAACGATGTGTTTAAGCTTCAGGTTCAAGAATATCAGCCTTTTCTGTTATCCTATATATATTTATCAAGGCCAATAGGTTGTTCCAAAAGTTCCAAGAAGTTTTTATATTACCAATACATATTAACTGCATACAGCATCCTGTTTGTAATCCTTTAGGGATATTGTCAGGTCAGTGTTGTTTGAAATCCATTGCTCTAAGCTTTGCCTACAAGTTTTTGTTGTTGTTGTTGTTGTTTTAAACATTCTGAATTCTGTTCTTATTCTGTTATGTTTAGTGTACTTGGGCTATGAAAGCTTACATGTCTTGAATGTTTTGCATCATTTCACAAATCATAATTTCTCAACCTGTTGCTAATGGATGGTTGGCTCCAGTTATTTGGAGACATTAAATGTGGCATGAAAACTTTCTTCTTTTTTAAAGGAAAAACCCACTCTGAGTCTCTTTGACACTGTAAAATAAAACAGCTGGGACTTGAAATGCCATGCACTTGTGTTTCTAGGGCTTTAATGCTATTAAGTGGAGTATTTTTCTTACTCCCATGAACATGGGTATTCTAGCCATTGTAGAGCATTGTAGAGCATTGTAGAGCATGCCCCCTTCACCACCATACTTCATATGTATATATGAATATTTTAGCCCCTCCACCTTTTCAGCTATCAAACCACTCTGTCAGAGTGATGTTTTTGAAAAGATATTCCTGTTACATGTCAGTGAGAAACACACAAAGTAAAGCTAGACTGTTTGCGCCCCCCCTCTCATCTGACCGTTCTACGATGGTGTATTAGGACACACCCACTGCCCAAAGGCCAACACCCAGAAGAGTCCCGAGCTCAGCAAAACAAGGAAATCCAGGCAGAGGGCAGGGTCTCTGCAGACACACACACCAACACACACTTCTAATGGCTCATACGTGATGTTTTAGAGGGGTTATTTTTGTATGAATCTATACACTGTATTTTAAGAAAATCATTCTGCCTTTACATTTTATTGGTACACACTCCCTCCCAGTTTTGATTGATGATATGTGGGATGGAATATAATGTCATCATGGTGCCATTTGTCTATCTGTCTGTCTGTATGTATGTATGTAGACTCAACCTTTTGAACACAATGACTCAACAGTAATGCATAATAAACGTAATACTGTTTTAGTGTCAGCCCTTCAGAATCAAAGAACAAGAGATTCTGTCTTGAGCTGCCACTTTGCAGTGACATTTAACAATCACAAAGGGAGAAATCCATCACAGAATAGGCCGATAACAGTTTCTTCATTCACAATAGCTTCAACGGACCCAGCGTTGTACAGTGTTCAGGCATGTTGTGTTTTGTGACGGGTGTAATTCTCACGTCATTTCATTGTAAAAATTCTTACAATAGTGTTGCTGTTGCTTTCCCCACCTACAGAAAACATGCAACTGAATGCAAGTTCAACCCAATTCTCTTCAGATTGTCACAATATTAGAACTCAGTGGGTTGAAGTTGAAGTGAATGAGGCAGGTTGACGGAAAGTGGATCCACCATAACAGTAAAGACAGCACTTCATCACAGCATACCTTGTGGAAAGCACTGAACATTTTTGATCAATGACATCTAACATTATAATAATGTCTCAGGCTGAATTTTTTCCTTTAATTATTAACAGAACAGAAGATTCTAAACCTTACCCTTGATGTTTTTTTCTTTTTGGAAACCAAGCATCTCCCCCTCTTTTATTGTTCTGTTTCCTTCTCTACGAAAGTCTTTTTTTGTCTTCTCTTTGATCTGAAAGAGTACTTTTCTCCTCCAGATTGACCATGCACTCCTCCAGCAGACCTTACAACAGGGGGGTCTGCTCTCTCAATCTCTGAGTGTTGACACTGGACTCGTCTCTCACTCTGGTAGCCATCTCATGTCTGCCAGCGACCCCTCTGTGCCTGCCAACGTGGTCATCCACCCCCTCACCAGCCTGGCCCTGCAGCCATCCAACATCACCCCTTCCCAGGTCACCATGGCCAGCCTCACCGACCAGGATGCCACAGGTATGTGTGATGGCTTAAATTTGAGACATCCTGTGTTATAAGCCTGAGTTCCATGCACATATTTTCATGCAAAGCTTGATGTATCAAATTCCAAGTGATTGATATATAATATTAGTAATGGTAAGTGTAAATGGCACATTATTATAGAATTTACTCAATTTCACTTCATTGTTCATTCAATGTGTACATTTTTTAATTCATTCATTAATTTATTTCAGCTAGTGAAGTAATTATGTTGAGTTTGTGAGTGCAATAGTTGAAATGTGTCCACCCTAAAACACTTGACCAACATTCAAAAACGGCTGTTGATGACGTGCCTTGTATCTCTGGGTCCATTTAGTCACTGGGTGTTTTACGTATGTTTCTTATTTCTGTGCATTACTAGCCAAACATAGACAACATCACGTCATGTCATGATATTTCAGGTACAGCTACAAGTTTGATAGCAGAAAATGTTATAGCAACCTAAAACATCCATAGTAAATGTCCAGATTTTGGTGTCAACCAAATCGGCTTATTCTACATTTGCCATTTTGTGCTGATGTTCAAAAGTCATGAAGAGAGAAAGATAGCACTTTCCCAGCCAACACAATCCGCCACAAGACATGTTGTGTTAGGAATGGCACGACCTTGATTATGGGCACCTGGAGGTGGCAAGGATTAATTTTTGTGCAAAGGTAAAGTAGATCAGTAACTGTCATGTAACCAGGCTGTGCCTTCCCATGCCTCCTGCAGGTTCTCAAGACCTGAGCCATGTGATGGGCAGTACAGGGCTGGTGGCCGGAGGGGCCAGTGGTCAGGAGATCACCCTGACCATCAACAACTCCAGCCTGACCCAGGCTCTAGCGCAGGCCCAGGCCCAAGCCTCAGCTACTGGCTCCAGTACCACAGCAGGAAACCCCCAGGAAATCACTCTCACCATATCAGGTATGGGCAGCCATTGATGCAGCACAGGCGCAAAAGCAATACACATAAGTGCATGGCCACATTATCACTACATCACAGGTAAAGTGAAACTTAATAATGCCGATAGACTGAAATAGGCAATCATGACTCTTTAGCAAGTAGATCAACAATCCATCAAATACACCTCCACCAAGGATCAATAATACATTCACTGAATTTCTTAGTCAGAGAGAGAAGCACAAGCTGACTTGCTGTACATCCAGGAAATTATTTTTATTTCTATTTTAATCCACAAATCTTCACCAATCTGTAATTCTAACACCCACTATCAGTGGTAATCCCCTAAGGAAATTAGATGGTGCTCAATAGAGCACTATCTAGAGAGAGCAGTACCAAAACCAGTGCAATGCAATTGCCAATTTTCACCAAAAGCAGCCATTATGGCTGCTCCTCTACTGCTGGTCTACATTTTCAGACACTGACAGGACATTATCTGTAAACTGGTAATTGGATCTCCAGTGCTCCCATGAATTCATGTGAAAGTTACATGCCTTTTTGTGAGAAGCCATAGAGGTAATAAATGGAGAAGTCAGTTCACTCAGAGACACTTATGTGAAGGAACTGACCAGTTAGTGGAAATGGTAACAGAGTTGTATTTGGTGGACAAGGCTCTGCTCTTGGAGAGAGCTCCTCTGAATGCATTTAAAAGTTCCTTTTTCCCACCAGACCTCCCATTTAGATGATAAGATGTCTCCGAACACAGTTTTGCTTAAGATTTGATTCTTTCAGGACAGCTTGTTTCTATCATTGAGCAAGTGAAGCGATTAGTTTTGTCAACACATCTGCTATTAAATCTGTCACATATGTGTCTAAGTCTTTAATAAATTGTCCCTATGAAATACTACCCTGTTGGATGAAAGCTGTCAGTGCTCAAGATGGTCTTCCAGTCAGCCGCTGAGCAAATCTCCATTAACAGTTTCACTTATTTTCACATCCAGGAAATTCATTTCCTTTTACAGTACCTACAAGGTCGTAATACAGCCATTTTCAATGTTTAAATAATTGTGAAGCTCTCATAATACATGTTGTTTACACTTATATAAAAGTATCAAATCAGCTATCTATGGACCATTGTATTTTGCTGGAATAAGGATTTGCTGAACTCATAAATTTCTACTGCTAGACTCTCAGACAGAGATTGGCACAGCTTGGAGTTAAAGCCATACCCATTACATTCTTAAAACTAAGCTATAGATTACTGATCGGTTGATTATCCACTATAATGGGGAATTTCCAACAATTAATTTGTGAAGAAAAATGTATTGCTCATGGTCATATTAAGAGTACAAAAAAAAAAAGCTGAGATATCAGAGCCTGCCTTTCAAAGAGAGATCCAAGCAATGCCAGGAAAGAGAGGTGGTGGCATACAACAAAGATCCAGGCCTGAATTCACTTGCTGTGATAATGAAGGAATACATTTTAACTGATTTTAATAAATTTGGGGTGTAGGTCACAGAAGACAAGGTACAGCCAGCAAATATATTGCTCTTCTTATTGATCATCGTCATCATCTTCTTCTTCTTTTTCTGACATGTAGTTAGTCAGTTAGTTGATGAAATATGGTCTTGTCAGCTTCAATGCTCCTTTCCTCCACCCACATGGAAGCTTGATACTTCTTTTCTCTAAAATGTGAGAAAATTTGTTGAAAAATGTGATTTTAAATCTGTAATATATTTTAAACTAATACAATTCAGTATCAATTAGGTCTTTCATCCAGACCATAGCATAATTATGTTCCTTACAACAGCTATGACAGGTCATGGAAAAATATCATCTTTCTAAGAGAAGATGAGAAAGCTCTGTCTGGCTGAGTGCAGTGCACAGGACAAAGCCTCTTTCTTTTCTACTGACAGTAAAACCTAGTGTGGAGGGAAGTCTGACTGATGCCAACTGATGTGAAGCACAAGGGTGTAGTTTGCCTCAAGCTCTTGTCCTGACATTGTCTGACAGGCAGCTCTTGTCTGATGGAGAGTGCTTGAGGCAAACTTCACTCTTGTGAGAGCTACGAGGCTTCTCCGTAAATCAAAAGTTACTGTTAAAGGAACACAAGTTTTGGGGAAATTAGATTTTTGCCTGTGTTGCTCAGAGTCAGGCAAAAAGATCAATACCAATTTCATCCCTGTGTGTCCAGTACAAAGATAGCAATGGGTTGTGTACTAACTGAGTTAGCTCGATGTATTGCTACAGGGGAAAGCCACCAGCCTAACTCCTGTAAAGTGAGAGAGGACGCTTTCTACCATCTCCAATGCAGACTTTTTTAAGCAATACATTTATGTATTTGATGATGTATTTACTATATACACATCACATTGCTGAACAATAGAGGTTAGCATTGAGGCAGACATTATGCTTGGATCCTTTATAGCAAAACTGAACTTTGGTAGAGTGTTAGCTTAAGTATATTTACCTGGGCTATATATGGGTCCACATGGTGGAGAAATATGGTGAATTATTTCCTCCATGTTTCCCTGGACTGCTAATCCACAATACTGGATTTGTGTCACTCCATTCACTTCCATAGCGCACCAAAGAGTTCCTAAAATAACACTTAATAACACATAAAGGAACAAAGTGGATTATGCCAGTACAGAAAATAAGTCCCAGGACCTATGTTTTTGAGGAAATTGAACATATTGGTTTTTGTTATATTTCTATTTGAATTGCATCGTCCACATGGTGGTATTTAACCACCATGTGGACTCATATCACATTGAGCTCAATATGAATTCCAAAGTTCAATTTCACACAAAGGAAACAAACATTAGATTACAAAGGATCTCAAAAGCATGAAACCTGGTCATTTTAGCTTGCAATATATTATACTGTTTCTTGAATTCCAGTTTCACAATCCGTTTTTCTTCATCCCTCTGCAGGTCAGGATCTGCTCCCCCAGCATAACAACCCCGGTGGCGGCGATATGAACGGCAGCATCAGGCTGGCATCACCACTGAACAGCCAGCCTGCCAACACCACTCTGACTATCACCAACGACCACCTCCTACCTCAGAGCCCCACCAACGCTGGCATGGCAGGTCAGGACTGGCATACTTGTGTGCATTTATTCAGCTTTGGACAACAAAACACTGAACCCCTACCTGCTCGCTTAGTCACTCATCAGTGGTATGATCTATCAAGAGGGTGTGCGCATGTATGTGTTTGTGAATTTGTTGCCATTGAATGCTTATTGAATTTAGTCCAATCTGTAAAGGGCTTGTATGCTGTCAAGTGAGTAAATATGATTTGTTGTGTCAAATTTGGAACCCCTATTGTTCCGTTTAGTGGCTTGTTTTTCTTCCAGAAGGTTAATCAGATTTCAAATATCAAAGTCCCACCTGACTCTCTTCATTATTCTCCTCTCTCAAGTGGAAAACAACTCCAATGCAAAACAGGGATGATCAGAGCATCTCCGCTTTTGTCGATTAGACCGAGAAGCATTCCTACTATAATGTATGCTAATTGGATTCAAAGACGATTTTGACCTATATACAGATATAATCAGACATTGGCATTTCATCAGAAATGAGATATTGGCTACTGAAGGTTATCCCTTATATGAGGTTTGTGCCTCTCTGACCACAATGGAACTAATGAATATGTGTTCATTAGTTTTATTTTTAATATCGTGTCCTAAAGGTCAACCATTGTAGTATGGGAGGATTTTACTCAACTGCTTCAGGGGAATTAATGTGTAAAACAAGCAGTTTTTATGTTCCATGTTCCATGTTGTTTCAGTGGTTTCCACCCCAGCCAAAATAAAATTCAGGGTGAAACCTGAATCCTATTATTATTATTATTATTACTATTATTACTATTATCATAATTTTCTCATTTTTTGGTCAAATTTAATGTTACTTAATATCATCACAATATCATAAACAGTGTACATCTAAAAATATTTATAAATCCTCATGTAAGTTCTCTACTCTCTCCCACCTGTTAGTCTCCAGCTTGCCGCCTAGCACCACCCTGTCCCACACCGCTGTGTCCCAGAGCCTGGTGATGTCACCGGGAGGCGTGACCAGTGACGGCAGTGTGACGCTAACCCTGGCAGATGCTCAGGGCATGCTGGACGGCGTGACTCTAAACCTCAATCCACAGGTACAATACACACACAACACATCCCACACGCAAACACACACAGAAACTGAGGATGAGGGCACACACTACTCGACTTACAGGCCAATTTTAGCCACAATTTGGTGTTGTGACTGATTTTTCAAATTACAGCAGGCTCGTCATTTCCTGTGTGAGGATTTAGGACAACACCGTTATTTCAGAGATGTTGGAGTCTCGAATTCCTCCTGTCCTCTGAGGTGGTCAAAGAAAGGAAAAGATAGGAGGAAAAAATATAGGAAGTATGGAAAGAAAATCCTCCACTTCAACTTTATGTTTGGATGTGTGTTGTAGGAGCATCAGTGTGTGCATTTCGTGTGTTTCAAGTGTGCATTCCCTCAAAACCAACTAATTGATGCAGTCATCAAGTGCTTGCTCCCTTGCAACTGGTCATCAAAAGTGTGTTCCCAAAATCTCACTGATCATTTTACAGGAGTTCTGCAAATTTAACTGGCCATCAGATCAATGTTATCCAAGTCCAACTTGTCCTCAAGTATGTTTTCCCCAAATACAACTTGTTGCTAAGAGTGTGTCCCTCAAAACCATTTAACCATTAAGTGTGTTAAATTCTTGCCAGCATAGGGGAAGACACAGTTATAGCTTCTGCAAATGTTTTTAAAGGAACACTTGAGCCAAAAACATTTTTTTTTTACAGTTATTTCCCTTTATGCTAGTTGAAACACAGGTGAACTGTCCTTGTCAGAACATCAGTACAACACACAGGAATGTAGCTAGTGCAGCGAAATGATCACAAAAACAATGGACGAACACACCTCACCTGTGTTTGATCTGACACTGGACTGAGTAGGTAATGACACAGTTTTCACTTTTGGGTGAACTGTTCCTTTAGGTGCATGATGCCCAGCCTTTTCACCGTGTCTTCTCTCTTCAGGGTCAGACTTTTCCTGCGGTGCTGAACGACCCAGGTCTAGCAGGACAGCCTTCCAGCTCAGGCCAGCAGGTCATACTGGTCAGCCACCACTCCCAGGGCAACAGCAGAGCAGCTGACAATGGATATACTGTTAATGTATGTGGTTGTGTATCTGTGGTGTGCTATTTATAACTTATTGTAAAATGTTATTGAACACATTTAAGGCCAGTTACAGTTTGTTCTTTCTTTAGTTTGGACTAGTTCCTCACTATACATGTTTAAAAATAACAGTGCTTGTGTAAATCTGTGCTTTTCTGTGCAAAACTATCAGTAGATCCCTTCTAAATGTGTGTGTGTGTGCATCTGTGTGTGATCCAGATCACTGACAATGGCCATGAGGGTGTGAAGGATGGCCAGGTCGAGGCTGACAACCGGAACCAGTGTTACTACTGTAACCAGGTGTGTCAGAATGCCAACACACTGCGACGCCACTGCAGACAAGCCCACGGCAAGGACCGCTGCCACGTCTGTAGTCTCTGTAGCAAGGCCTTCAAGAGAGCCACACACCTGAAGGTATGAACACAGCACACCTGAAGCAGCTTAGGATTCGACAAGAACACAGATTTAGAATTATAGCTGCTGGAACCAAATATTTAAAGGGATTGTTCACCCATTTTGAAAAATATGATATTTCACTCCCCTCCTAGCTGTTATGCAGTGGTGTTACTATCTTGCTCTCATTGTTACTGAGTGCTGGATCCTGGCTGGATGCTCCAAATGCTAACTGTTAGCCTCCTGCCACTGAGCTAGACTTCCCCCCAGCTAACATTCTCCAAAACAATAATTCAGTAAAAAATTTTAATAAGCAAAGTTTCAGTGGGATGTTTTCCAAAAAACAAAACAAAACAAAACAAAACAAAAAAAAAACTTTGACAATTACCAAGGTAGAACTATTTTCTTGTGCAGGCTAAACTATTTAAGTCTAAACTAATTAAGGTTTGTGAAATGTGTGGGATAGAGGGTAACAGAGGAAAAGAAGAGGCTAGTTACAACATAAATAGGTAAAAGAAGGTAGATGGGAAATAGACTCTATAATAGTAGAACAAGTGGGTATGATGGGAATTTTCACAGCCAAAGCAGGGCCTATATAGTATATAAGTTGTTGGCAATCTCAGTGGGATCCTCTATGATGATATTGTTAAAATTAAACTTACTGTGGGGCAGTTTTTCAGAGAAAAGTTTATTTCTGTATCTGGAATAATTATTATAACTTTAGGAAGAGGGATTGGTTAGTCTTTACATAGTGCATGTTAAGTATTTTCTCGCCAAGATTTACAAGCTAGTTAGGTTGGATGTCTTGATTTTCACATGGAGAAGATTCATTGAGTGTGCCAGTGAACTAAAGATTATACGCTTTAGATGCATCATTTGTTGTACATCTTGAAATTTGTAGAGAAAGTATTTGCAGCATTTTTAATCTCAATAGAAGGGTAAGCATCAAAAAATAGGAAGGTGGCCTGAAGTATCAGTAGACAGTCTACCAGACACTCCATGTTTATTTATACAGCTGGTAATAATATTGCCTATCAGTGACTTACTGGGTAGAGTGATTCTTGTGGCTTGTAATTTCAGGTGATTGAAGGTATTTGCAAATGATCTATTCACAGACATTCACATGCTAAAAACCCAAAAGCATTTTATTCCTCCTTGGGTTCAGGTAAATGCTATCGCAGGAAGAATGATATGACAGATGCACATGAAGAGGAAGAAAGGCACCTTGGGATCCATTGAAAAATAATAATTTGCCTGTTCACATATAGATTACTCTAAAAGCGAAACTTGTACGCTGTGACACTTGGGTTTTATTGCCACTATGTCCTGCTTCTGGCTCAATGACAGCAATAAATTATCCCCTCCGCATTTTCAGTCTGCATGCATCTCGCATCCAAAAGCTTCCTCATCTCATTTACAGAATTAAACACTCGGCTGCATCACGGGAGCCCATCTGGAATTATATAAAGGCTCTTTCATTGCTAACAATTACCTCAAACGCGAGGCCTGGTTGCTCTGGTCTGTCAGCGCAGGCTTGTACTTTAATATTCTTTAAACTGCTGAACAGTACTTTTTCCCATAAAATCAAATACATTTGATGGGTGTCACAGCGTAAAGGTGGCCGAGCCGGTGTTTTCCGTCATAAAATTAATGACAACCAGATTTGGTGGATGTCTCAGTGTGAGAGGGGACTGCCAACAGAAAGTGACCTCGCTTTGTCCCTGCCAGGTCCTGAGGCTGCTCGTTAGTTAGCGAGGAGAACTCAGTTGTTGCTTTTAGATTTTAAACAAGACCCAGAGGTGTCAGAGATAAATTGGCAACTGTGTTATTGCTCATTTTCTTTGCCTGTGGGTAGTTCTTTCATCATTTAATTATAGCTAGACAACTAACACCATAATTCTCCATACTTGTGAGGCATGGAGGAGCATTTAATGATCAAGTTTTAGACAAAGTTGTCGACATTTTTTGGATAAGGCGGTGTTAAATTAGTGGAAACATCAGTAGATTTATCACAGCAGAGGAAATCAGCGGTTTTCATCACACATCGTAGCTTTGATTTATTTGAGCCATCACACAGTATTACCATCTAATAGTGTGAGCACACAAACGTTATTATATAAATCTAATGTATGAAGATACAGAGAAATACTCAAGGATAGGTTTGGCTTTTTTCACCCCAAGCTGTATTAAAATACTGATTAATAACCATACATGGCACAGCATCACTAGATGTAATGATGGGTAACTTCAGGCCGATTTATGGTTCTGCGTATGCGTAGCTTACAGAAGGTTCGCGTAGCAAATGCGTGACTTGTGGGCCCTCTGCGACCGCCGCAGAGACGCCACGCACATCCCCCCCAAAAAAATTGTAACTACGCGGACCCTACGCAGACCCTACACAGACCACAAGAGCTATGATTGGTCCGCCGAACTACATCAAGTCCGGCATTTCGCCCCTCCGGCTTCACTGCCTGCTGTAGTACCACATTCCAATAGTTTTCACCTCACTACTTTGCACCTTTTGTTTGTATTGATTTGTGCATTTCAATTCTTTTGCACCATTTGTACTTAACATGCGCATTTCAGTTATTTTGCACTTTGTTTTGCGCAATTTGTTTGAGAAAATAAAACAAGTACATTTTGTAAAAACACGACTGTTTATTTACAATGCCACAAATAAGGTTTTTGAAAAGGATTGCCAGTGTAGGTAACAATATGATATGCAACTGTGTGCACGTGGCATCCAATGACTGCAGAACCATAAATCAGCCTTTTTCCCCTCTGCTGCAGCTCCTTGCTAGCCCTAAACTCAGGGTCAAACAGGGCACTCCAAACCATTTGTGGGTAGTTGTGTTCAGTGGTGTTTTCTTTTCTACGTCATAGTCTTGTTTTGCAGGACAGAGCAACCGCAGTTCTGCCCTCACCACACCCTTCCCTCCTCTGCCTACAGGAACATGAGCGAGTCCACCAGCCGGGGCCGTCACCTAGTTCCCAGAAACCCAGAGTCTTCAGCTGCTCCTCCTGCAGCAAGGCCTTTGCCAAGCGCAGCCAGCTGGAGAGACACAATCGGACACACACAGGTAATCGGTCAGCGTAATGGCTTTGCAGGGTGGGTGTCAAATAAAAGTTAAAATCAGCGGTTTGCTGGTCATATTAAAATGCTCCATCTAAAATCATGCTACGTACATGCTACATGCTATGTAAACTCCCCCATAATAGTAAAACTCTTATTGCTGAAGATTCACACATTTAACTCCCTTGCTTGCATGGATGCACAAGCAGGCACACACACTTGCACACATTGCATTCATCGGGCCCTGCGTTTTTCACTTTATAAACTGTGGTCAGAATCTAAGAATCTGGTGTATAATAGGGAAGTTGTTGAGGAAATTAGAAAATCATTTTGTTAGGATTAGTAATTATGTCATACTCGGAAAGAAAGGAAAAAAGTACAGTGGAAAAATCCGAGGCTTAATCTGTTTATGGATTGCTTTGTGCATATTTTGTTGCATATCAGAAATTACTGTCATTGCAACACGAAAGCTAAAATTTTCATCAGCAGAAATATTAAAATAAATAAATACATTTAAAAAAGCTAAGAGGCATCTGCAGGCATATGCATTTTCATTTATTTTGTTCATTCTGGTGTGTACAAAATAAATAAATTGCATATTGCTGCAAACACCCACATTCTAATCAAAATATCTTTACACCCATCATTGATTTTCGTCCTGAGGTTGGTTCAACAATAAGAATAATTTAAGCTGTTTTTGCACTGTCTGAAGCTGTGAGCATTCGATGAAAACTCGGACCCACGTCATTACCATAAGTTATTGATTTCTATGCATCAGGGCAACCGCTGTTGGCTGGCATAACAATATCTCGCCTAATACCTGCAAAGCCTGCATTAGTCAAATTAAACATGTGCATCCAAAACAAAGGAATGTTGTCTTTGCACTTTCTTTAAAAATGGGTGAAATGAGTCTAAATCTGGTAATGGATTGGAAGGCAAGGCACATGGAAAAAAAAAATTGAGAAAATACTGTAGGACTCCACTCGGCCAACAATATTCAGCAGCTAACATCTCTGTCAGTCATTTACTCGCCCACTAATTCATACGCTCATACAGACACAGCTAATAAGCAGATGTCTGGTCTCTTTCTGAAATCTTGAGTGCCAGACGTGATTATGAGGCATCAGTGTGCATAAAGAAGCAGTTGTGATGGCATATTACCATTTGAATGAATCCATCATCTGAATGCTCATCTAAATGTGACTCAGCTGGTAAGAGAAATTCTGTCTGACACCATCTCCATGCCGCTTCATCCCGGCCACTGATGGTTTCTGTCTTTCTGTCTTGTAACCACTTTGAAAAAGGCGTATTACATAGCCTTCTTATTAGGACCATACGTCTGCGATACAGAAGGGGATGAGCTTTCACTGGATTCCATCACTCTGAATTTGCTTTTGCTACCTTATGACATATTTCTTACAGGTTGTCTCAATGATGTAATGGGTGTGTTATAACTACTATTGGCAGTCATAACTCAAACCAACACTAATATGAACATCAGTAGTATTTTCTCCCTTCAAAGCATCAACAAATAACAACTACAGTCAATGAGTTAGATCAAATAAAATATATACAACTTCATATATACATCCAACTACCAAATGAGGGACAGGGAGAGGCACACCCTTGTTTAAAAGACCTTGAAGCAATGAAATATGCTCCATGAAGTGTCTTCAGTAAGGTTTTTTTTAAAGCCTGAAGTGAAGGTAGTGTGTCTAGTTTAATGTGGCCGTGTAGATCGTTCCATGCCCAGAGCGCATTTAAAAAAAAAAAAAAAAAAAAAAAAAGTTAATCCCCACACCTGTGAATACTTGAGCCCATTAAAAAGCAGCCACCTAGTAGACATAGTTGTTTGAGGCCAAGGATGCTGTGTTTCAGAGATAGCAAAGAGTTTAACAAGGATAGGGTTAGGTGTAAAAACATTCCTATGAAGCTTCCTACTTTAATTGAGTTCCAACAAACTAATTCTAAAGAGCTTTTCAGACAGAATATGTTTTCAGAACAGTGTCTGCAAAGTGATAATTATCACAGCAGCACAATAATGCATTTCACTTATACAGATGGGATGAAGCATCTCTGTAATCAGTCTTTGAAAACAGAGATGAACGCATCGACTCGACCCTTGAAAAAATATTTTATTTATATTTTAGAAATATTTTAGAAATATGTTATAAGGATTTGAATTTGAACAGGATTAGTATTACCTGGGGTTATGTTTACAGAGCATTTCACAGTCAGAAAAGGTGATTATGTGAACTGGAACTTAGAAGATAAGATATCCTAGTTTGCTTTCCTACACCTTGACAGGCTGTGTAAGTGTTAAAAGTAGTGAGTTCCAGTATGTGACGTAGCTATAAGATCGATAATAGCTTAACAAAATCCCAGTGCTGGGTGAGGGCCACCTTATAAGTGTTAAAAATGACTGTGAGAAGATGTGTGCAGTGTAGCGCCAGTAGATTTATTGGTTTTTTTTGTTTGTTTTTTTTCCTGTCATAAGAGACTGCGTGCCCTCTCTAGCTCCAGAGTGATGTGTTTCGTGAGAGGAACCATTATCACGATGAGATGTAACTACTGCTGTGGATAGGACTTAATGGAATGGGCTCATGTTGTCACAGAGACAGCAGCATGCTAGTGTTTTCTTAACTGGGTGGATGGGGGAAAAAAAAATTGTTAGAGCCCGTTTTGGCTACAAATATATCAAAATATTTAAAATCTGAAAAGTTCGCCTTTATTTTCCCCACTCGTCCCTTTTTGTCACTATATATAATTAATATTTATCGAGTTTGTTGAAAAAAATATTTAAAGGTGGTAGCTGTAAACATGGTTAATATCAGTGAATCACTGTAAGACACTAGCATAATTACCCTAACTAAACAAGACCATTACAAAGACTAAGACTAAGATTTAAAAAAAAAAAAAAAAAATTAGATAGTTACAATAAATACCAGCAGTTAAGGAAAGGCCAAGGTAAAAGTGAGTTTTAAGAAGAGATTTAAAAGAGGACACTGAGTTCCACAGCTGAGGGGCCCAAGCACCAAGGCTCAGTCACCAGAGGATCTCAATGAGCAATCAGGCTCATAGGGAGCTGCAGAACATAGATATAAGCAGGAGCCTGACTATTCAGGGCTTTGAAAACAAGCATTAAAATCTTAAAATCAGTTCCAAACCTCACGGTTAGCCAGTGAAGGGCAACAAGGACTGATGTAATGTGTAATGTGGGTGTAATAAAATATACAACAAAATTGGAATATCAAGTGGCCTAAGGGGGAACATTCATAATGAAAATGGGTCCAAGAATTGACCCCTAGGGCACACCACAACCCAAAGGTGCATAGGTGGAGGCCTTCTCATCAGCTGATACGTAAAAACTTTCAGTTGGATAAATAAAAGGAAAACCAGTTGAGTGCTACACCAGATATCCAAACTTTTCTAGCCAGTTAAATTAAAATACTGTGATCATTAGTGTCAAAAGCAAATCTAAAGGAACTAAAATGGCAATTTCACCATGGTCTAACTGCCTGAGAGTGTCACTTGTGACCCTGAGGAGATCTGTCTAAGTGCTGTGTTTCTGACGAAAGCCTGATTGGTATTTATCAAATATAGAATTTTCTTCAACCAGCTCAAGAAGTATCACAATTAATTGACATATTGATGTTTGACCTCAGTAAATGTCTTGTTGCAGGCGAGCGTCCCTTCAAGTGTGCGCAGTGCGACAAAGCCTTCAACCAGAAGAGTGCTCTGCAGGTTCATATGGTCAAACACACCGGGAAGAAGCCCTTCAAGTGTGAGGTGTGCAGCATCCGATTCACCCAGAAGAGCAATATGAAGCACCACATGAAGAGATCCCATGGCTACGGTGAGTAGCAGAATGACACTGCTTTGGGTTCTCAGACACTCACACAAACACTTGGGTGTACATACACCCACGTGCACAAAAGCACCGTCAAAAACGAATCCTCTCGTCGCCCCTTTGCCTCTCTCTCGCCTCCTAAATTCACTTCAGTTTCACTCAGGAACAATGTCAGAACACCAAAACAGAACATTTTTTTTGTGCAATTCCTGTTTCTGTGAGCCTCCCTCACTCTCTTTCTCATCTACCAAACAAGTCCATATTTGCTATATGATTTTGAATAACCTCTTTGTTTTTTTCAAGGCACAGGACATCTGTAATTTAAAGGTGACCTTGAGCAATTTAACTACTGAGAGGCAGCACTGGTCTTCCACAAGCTCTTGTTCTCAACTTCTGATTGTGCAGCTCTCCACTTGACAAGGCATCTCATTATGTATCGAGAGTTAGCCCTGTAATGTGGATGTTCACACATTCAGCACACACATGCATGCCCACACATGATTACACTTAATTTCCCAGGCTTTGTAAGCCCTCTTGATAGTAGCGAGTGGTGCAGGAAAGTGGTGATGACAGGTCCATGGGCTTTGTTTCACTTGAAGATGTTGGCAGGGCTTCCTCATTGATAGGTTGTGCTGCATGGGCTTCATTTTTAAACATCACCTTCTCTTGACTGCCTGGCTCTGTCTTGCTTTATATTTGGCCAGGGTGTTACCAAAACACCCATATACAACTTACACATTGCATCCCAATGGCCACCTTTCGAGGCATCTATTCACAGAGAGGGGAGTGTGAATAATATAGACACATTCGTTCTACTTATTTCACTTGAGGACAAGCTGTAAAGTTTGTAATCAGTTTGTAATGTTTTAAACAACTACTGCATGTCCTAAAGCACTACCTTCTCCAGTGTTGCAGTGAATAACACCAGGATTACAAGAGTTTAGTGTACACGCACTACATCCTCTCACCTTCAGAGCTTCATATGTTGGTTCAAATCGAATGTAAAATGGTAAATCTGGTGTAGTTTTTCATAGCTTTCATTTGGTTTTTAAAGGGACTGTAATATAACTGCCAATGATTGCCAGTAGTCAGTGATAATTGACACTAATTTATTTTTCAGCATTACAAATAATACTTCCATAAAAATAAAGCCCAAAGTCATGCTCATCATAAACATTAAATTAATTTGGAGAAAACATAAACTGCCAGTCAGCCTTGTCATCAGCCTTGTTTTGGTCTTCTGTTGGAAGAACTGCTGCAGGCTTCATGTGGAACTGACCTGAGGCCAAGTTGCCCAGGGAGGAGAAGCCAAGCAGTTGTTTTGATCATCCTGTTTGACACTTTATCACCTTTCCAAATAAATTAAACTTAGAGGAGTAAATGCCCTAGAGTCTAAAGTTTAACCACTCCAAACAAGTCATTACGGAAAGTTACCTTGAGACACACACACACACACACACACCAAAGCACTGACCTCTGAGTTGTAGAGGACATGCTAGTGGGCTTCAGAGTTTGTCAACCGAGAGACTAGCATCCTTTCAGCATTTGGCACTCACTGATATTTTTAAGACTTCCATGTCTCTGGGGTGCCCTGGTGGCTCATCTGGTAGAATGTGCACCAAATATCACTGAGGCTGGTCCTTGTCACAGCAACTCTTTTAAGATTCTGGGTGGCTGCTCCATGTCATGCCTTCTTTCTATGCTTTGTCTTTCCTTTCTCTCACTCTACTGTCCAATAAAGCAGAAAAGGCAAAAAAAAATCATCTTATAAATATATAATTATACAGAAATTGCTCACTCACCCTATTGGGCGGTTGCGTGTCTCCTTCAAGCTAAGGTCCTCTACCAGAGGCCTGGGAGCCTGAGGGTTTTGTGCAGTATCTTAGCTGTTCCAAGGACTGCACTCTTCTGGACAGAGATCTCAGATGTTGTTCCTGAATCGACTCTCCCAGTTTAAGGGTCACAGCCGCAAGAGCTCAAATTACCACCAACACCACTGTAGCCTTCAGTCCCCACATCTTCTCTAGCTCCTATCTCAGCCCTTGGTATTTTTCGAGCTTCTCATTTTCCTTCTTCTTGATGTTATTGTTGCTTGGGATCACTACATCTATCACTACTGCCTTCTTCTTCTGTTGATGACCACCAAGATGTCTGGTTGATTAGCCAGCATCAGTTTATCTGTCTGGATGTGGAGTCCCACAGGACCTTGGCTCTGTCTTTCTCAACCTTTGGAGGTGTCTTCCATTTTGACCCTGGGACTTCCAGCCCCAAATTCAGTGCAGATGTTCCTGTACTCTATGCCAGCACCTTGCACCCTGCTGTGATGTGCTGTACTGTCTCAGAGGCATCTTTGCACAGCCTGTACCTGGTATGGTAGACCCTGGCCCAGCCACTCTGGGTGGGTCCCATCCTTTAGCAGCTGGTTCATTTGTACTTCTAGGTGTTCATGGAATACAGTTAGCTTCTTTAGCCAGTAGGCGAGCATCATGTCAGGACCTGGTGCTGTCCAGGTCTTCATTTCTGACACTCTTTCTTGGACGTCTGCCATCATGATGGTTACTCATTCTTGTTCATGGAGATTGTTGTGGTCTGCTTTCAGATGAGCCAGCCATTGGTGTTATGCGAGGCCTCCTTCTCCCATATGCTTTTCCAGTATTGTTTAGTGTACCCTGCCACTGAGAGTAGACTTTAGATGATTCTGTGGAGGGCATCTGTTTATTCTCCTGGCTTCTACATCTCTGGTCCGCCTTTTCATGACTACAAGGCTTTGTTTGGCAGTCTCCAGTGCCTCAGCTATGGACAGCTTGTTGTATTTATTTTGCAGTCCTTTATTTACCACTGCCCCTTTCCCTAGTTCGAATAGCTGGCTAACTTCTCTCCATGTCCATGGGGAGTACTGCTTTTTATAATGGCTGTTCATCTTGTAGCCAAGCATCTCTAGGATCACTAATGCTGTTGCATGTATCAACCTGTTGGTCTCAGTGATGATCACAGCAGGGATAGTCAGCAGTGCCACATTCACGTCCTTTAGTAGATCTTCAGGTGGTACTTTGTCTCTTAGCTTTGGCAAGCTTAGTTATGATCTTCAATCTCAGGTCAGCTGCCCTTGTGTTAAGGTCAGGCTCTGTTGTTACTGGTGCTTGGTAACCAATCTTGGAGTGGAGAGATGATGAAATCTTCCCTCTGACCTGACATCCTGGCTCTACATTTCCATAGCATCTTTTTACCCCTTAGGTACATTGTACCTCATTATACCTATATGTATAAGAATTTCTATGTCACAGCCTGAAGCACTCATAGACAGTTCAGTAAGATGGAGTTCAGGCACCAGTGGATTTGATAATCCTTTAAAAACAACTTCAGTTAGAGGTGGCTAAAAAAACTCTCTGGCTTTGTATTAAGGCTAGGAATTACTGTTTTCTTGTCGTCTTCTTGACTTTAGCAGCACCTTTGATGATAAGTGGTACCTATTTTTCAAAAGAGTCGATGGTGTGCCAAACACTCTATGTCAGCACTGGGCCTGCATAATAATACAGACACTCAGTGTAGACTGTGGCTAATAACCAATAGCAAAACATGTCCAAAAGAAATAAATGCATGTCTGCATTGCTCCTCGGCCCTTGTCATCTTGTAGTGTTTTTCATCTTGGAAAGGAAACTCTGGTTCACTCTGGTTTTGACTCTAAGGTGGTGCTTCTTCTCAGTAGAGGCCTTCCTCTGCACAATTGCTGTTTGTTTTGCCCTGGATTTTCTGCTGGTGCAGTTTGACTTTTTGTAAATGGCGGTCTGTTCTTCGTTGAATCAGCGATAGTGGCTAACGGTGCTCATGCATCTACCCAGTACTACTTCACATTATTCCAAATAAACCACTGTTGCTGCTGCTGGAAATGTAAAACTCACTTTTACTGTGCACCAGAGGATTTGTTGCAGGAAAGAAGTACCTGCACATAGTTTAGGACAGTTTAGGAAGTGTTGATCATTATGTCTAGAGGAGAGTTAGTGTTTATGGTGTAATTAAAGCTAAAGTAAATCATTTGTATGGAAAAAAAAAATCAAACCAAAAAAAGGGAAAGTCATTAGATGCCAATGTCAAAATTCCTTTCCAAGAGTTATCAACACAGATGTTTCTTCCTCTCTTTCTCCTATCACAGTCTCTAGTCAGTGTCTACTCACCTCCTTGATTCAAAAACTGCAGGTTCAAATGAGGAGAGAGCTGAGTAACCCCCCCACCCCCAAAAACAAACAATATTTTCATTTTTTTAGCAGCTTACTTTGCTCTCACCAGTCACCAGAGCAAACACTGTCTCTTTTCTATTCTCTTGCAGTGTCAACACATTACATTAAATAAGCCTAATTATCAAGATAGCACACATTTCTTGTACAGCATTTTATGAGGCTCATGTTAATGTAAAATGTATGATATGTAATAATTCACTTGCTCAAACATGCAAATTTCTAAAACACAGCAGCAGCTAACAAGTGCTGTTGATTTGTTGATTTCAGTCAGTCCACTTACACCATAATGGATGCTAGGGTTTCGAGCTTTGAAAGTATTCAAGCAGCAGAGTGTTACAAATTCTTGTATCATATATGTTGCCTAAGATACTGTATATGCTTGCCTTGGTTTCTGTGACTGTTGCTTGGCCTAATTCTTCTTGTAGCTCCTTAAAAGATTGCCAAGCCTATGTGTGAAGCTATCTTGTATTGCTGTATTATTATTAACCATGATAAATTAAATACTGTTTAGCTTATAACTCCCAACCTCTTGAGTGTGCAGGCACAAATGATGATACCCATTAAGCTTCATAAAATGACACAGTATACTTTTAACAAATCATTTGGCATATGCTGAAGATGAAGCAACCGAGTCACATCGAGGCTGCACAAGGATTTATTCAGTCCAACTCTTCATCATTAGAGTACAAACTGTCAAAATAACAACAATACAGAGCAGTTTCAGAGAGAGTTTCGGTTTGCACTCCCCTCGCTGCATCTCTCTGGGGCTTTTCAAGCCTTCAGGTCACCCTGACCTACGTGGCAACATCCTAACCTTCTGACTTCAGCTTTTGAGAACAACAGCCTGTGCAGCCAAGTACAAAGATGAAGCTTAAGCATCAATAAATGTAATTTTTGGAACAAAACATGCAATACACACAAATGAGAGTACAGTATATTACACATCAATCTCAACTCTCCTGCTACTATTGGTGCTCATCAAAACAGACATACTTGTGCCAAATAATACACATGTTGTAATGTGAGTGATTACTTCAAGATGCATAAGTGATTGAACACATCTGGTTGAGTAGCACTAAATAATAGTATTAGAGAGTTCAGTGTATTCTGTCTTGTAGAGACAGAATGTCTTGGAGACATTGTGCCAAACTCCATTCGGGATTCTAATCTACAAGTATAAATTTGTTTTCCTAATCAGCAAAGGTGCATAACTCATCCAGCTTGGCTGCGGCTTGTCAGGCCAGTAGCAAGTCAGTATAGTTCCCTTGTAAACTCGGACTACAATGATTTACTGAGCAGCAGCACTTCATTTCAATGAAAATTCAATTTTTAGAAGTAGTTCACAAGGACTGTACCAATGATTCTGCATGATTAGCATAACATCTACAAAATGTATAATGCATATGTCATGTTACTGCTAATCATTTCTCAAAGCAAGCAGTCACATCTTAGAACTACTGGTTTCCAGTCATTCCACTACGATATCAAAATGAACTTTCAGAGACTTCAAACTTTCTTCACACCAGTATTCTCTCACTGTAATAAAGTCGCCCACATTAGTTTTCCTAAAAGCAGCAGCACTGTTGAAACTGGCTGGAGTGAAAAGATCTCTCTGCTGGAAAATAGTCCCCTTGTAAACATTTGCTTTACACAATGAATTATTTGTGCTGTGGTTTATGAGGGGTGACCGTAAATTTAGAGAAGAAGAACATTATAAAGCAGCTGCTTCAACCAAAAATTAGTATTTAAAAATCAAGGGATTTTGATTATATCGGTAAATCTTTTATTTGCAAGCCCGTAGGTCAGCAGCACCATAAGACTGGGTAATGCAGTTCTCATTACATTGTATCATTGTATCAACCATCCCTTAAATTAACATTCAGTCAGATTCTCTAGTTGGCCGAGGCTCAACAGTGTCAATAATGTCCTTCAAGAATAATGTTAAGAGCATTTAACTTTCAGCCTCATACAGGTGTAATGGTTTCACAGGCAAGGCTGCAAAGGCCAGTAGGCTGTTTCTGTTTGAATTCATAACTTTCATCCAACATTCAACTGCCCTAATTATCAGTAGAAGAAGTCCTGGATAAATAATGAAGGAACCAAGACAGACATCTTTGTGCTTCTGGCCTAACACATGTGTTTAACTAAGGCAGAGAGGGCTGGTTTGCACACGGCCTGGAGAAAGTATGTCTTAGCTTTCAGCGTGTGCCAGATTGGCTTACTGTTGTGTGTTATTTGCAGGCTTGATTAGGTATGGCACACATAGTCAAGATAGCAAAAATGTAAATTTACCACTCCCACAGTGAGCAAACGTTTGGGCTTTTTCAAACAAGTGGGGGAGTCATATAATTTGACAGTTTTTCAGAAACACAAACACAAAAAAAAAAATATTAGTTTTTGCCCTGCAATTTCATTATACTTTTGAAGTATAACTGAAACTGTGGTATAAATGACAAATAAAGATCCTTGAATCGTACATTCTTGATATTTTTAGCTTTGCACTCGTGTCCTGCCCTCTTCGGTTCAAACCACAGGTTTTCAATATAGCTTTAGTTTGGAGACTGAGATGGCCACTGTAAAACATTAATTCAGTGTTCCCACAGCACACACAAACACACATACAGTACATATATATTGTTTGAAATGTGAAGGCATTAGCACAGTGTGTGGAGACTGAGGTGTTGAGGAGAACGTTTTCATGCAATGCACTGTTTTGCAAGTGTATTGTTTATTAAATATTTTTGCTGATTTTCAAGAACTTTTTACAGAATGACTGTAAAAACAACCTAAGATCATTCAATGAAATGTATGTTCCATATTTATATATTATTTTGCCAAATGTGATTACATAGGTAACTCTATGTATTACAGGACAAAACTGACAAGTTATGGCAGCTAATGTAGGAGGGAGAAGAGATTGCCTTTTGTTTACTGTCACATCACACATGCTATTAAACTAATTACAGCTGTGTTTAGTTGTGTTTTTTTTTTTTTTTTTTTTTTTTTAAATCACCTCCATTTGTTTCTTCCACCTAATTAAGCATTTTAGGTGCAATCCAAGAGCAGACAGCACAAACATTGTGCCAACATCATTTGCATGACACTTTGCAAAATCAGGCATGGAACTGAAGACAGCTGTTTGCAATTCTTGTAACACATGAAAATATTTAATAATGGTGTCTTTCTTGGTAGATCCATGAAGTGTTATTTATTGACCAGCTAAGAGAGTATGTTACTGTCTAGTTACCATGCAAAACCCTTCTCCTTAAAGGCAGGGCCCAGACATGAGTCTCGAGGCTGATTTGGCTGCGATCAGAGATGGGGCTGAAGGTAGAGGTGCTGCACAGTTGTAGCTGTAATCGTGGCTGTAACAAGTCACCATTCAGTCAAACAGCTTTGATTATCAGGCCTAGTCTCTCCATCATTTTTTAGTGTGACACGTCA
Organism: Myripristis murdjan; assembly: GCF_902150065.1. NCBI lineage: Eukaryota > Metazoa > Chordata > Actinopteri > Holocentriformes > Holocentridae > Myripristis > Myripristis murdjan. The sequence goes on along the minus strand of NC_043995.1, from coordinate 5,052,626 downwards.
AAGACTCTAATCGTGACGGGAATATTCAACAGCCAATGAAAACTGTGAGCTGGCAGAGGGACAAAGATGGAAGCAGGATGTTTGGAAGCCTCTGTGGTCAGATGACCACAAAGACAGCAGACGCTGTGCTGACAGACAGCTGAGTTTTTGTGACGACGACCAAAACGAACCTCCAGCTCTCTGTGAGCAGCCCGTAACACAGACCCCCCCTCTCCAGCCGCGGCCTGCACAACATTCTAGGTTTCCCTTTTCCTCCTCTTTATTCTGCACAAATCCCTGCAGAAACAGCAGGGGTGTCTGTGCTCGATCTTTAGATTTTGTTTGTTGTTAAGTGTGTGCGCTCAAGTCACTGTGACCATGGATTGCGTCAGTACATGTGTGCGGCTCAGTTTTTAAATTTTTTAAAATCCTGGTCCGGCCTGTCTGGCAGTATACTTTGTGAACAATAGAACTTCTGGAGCAAAACACGTGAAAAGAAGTTCTTTCAGTGTTGGTTGTGTAAACCCCTCAGCTGAAATTTATCTGTCTCTTATTGTTCTTGCATCTCCCCCTGTCCAATTCTGTTGAATTTCCTTTTATGTTATTTTATTTTATTCCATTCCATTTCATTTTCTTTCTTTCTTTTTTTTTTAAATGTATATTGTACCACACATTTTACCATCCATAAAATAATAATCTATGGAACTGCTGTGGTTCCATAAAGGGGTTTAAAACTGCATTCAGTATTTTCCTTTCTTTGAAAATCACGTACATAAATGTACAGGAGAGAGTTGCCTGTAGATGCAGGTTAGAATTAAAACTGCAAACTGTATGAGACAGAAGAAGGGTGTCGGGTTCTGCCACTTGGTTTCTTGGTTTCATGGTTTCATGCTAACTCTGTTCCATACCATCAGTAGATTTCATATTTATTTATTGCTATCTGTATATTTCACATCTCATATCTTACATTCTTAGGTTAGTCCTTGTTGTATATATATAGTCTTTATTGTACATAATTCTGCTTAATTTTATTTTATTTTTATGTTTCTATTGATGCTGCTGTAGCATAAGAATTTCCCAGTTTGGGATCAATAAATCTATCTATCTATCTATCTATCTATCTATCTATCTATCTCCCAGCCTGTCTGTTCCACTACCCCAAACCAAACATGCATCTTTCTCTCCTGTCGTGCTCTCCCTTCCCCAAAAGACACATTTCTCATTCTCTATGCTGGCAACAGTGTTTTCTTTCATCAGTTCATCTTGCATCTTTCCACTGCCGCCTTTACTCACCCCGATATGTCTTTGTCCCTCCAGGTCAGATCCAGGAAGTGACTCTGGGCCAAGAAGAGCCAGGCCCCCAGGTCGAGGTGACGCCTGAACTCGACCTGGAAGTGGTTCCTGAGTCGTCCGGAGACTGGCACACAGTCTTCCCCTGACCCAACACACCACCAGTCAGTATCCCTCTTCTCCCCAGGATGAACTCTGTACAGCACCTCATGTACAAACAGCACTGTATACTGCTAAGACGCCAAGCACTGATTGATCTTTACCACTACATAGTAGTAGCAAAAGTTTATACTGCTCTGCCAACCCTCTCCCTAAAAAGGGTTATTGGTTAAAAACCACTTAAGGCTTTCCTGCTGCCCTGTCGTACGTTCAGGGCTTTTTCTCCAGTAGCAGTGCCCTGCCTTCGTTCTTTTTCCAAATTAGTGCTGAAGGAGTCTGGTTCCCTGTCATTTGGCCTAATGACTGTTATCTGCTCCCAGTTACTGTCTGATTCTCATCAATATGATTACCTCCAGAGAGGTTTGGCTCAATAAACACAGGCATCCCGGAGAATTCAGCCATCAGGAGCAGCAGGTCTCTGTAATGCTGACCCTGTTGAAGAGAGAGGAAACGACACTCTGCCAAAACCTCCCTGGAGGCGAGTGTCTCGTCCCTCCTGTGCTGCTCCAGTCACAGTGACACGGAGCTGGAACACACTCTCATCGCCAGCCGGGCTTTGGAAACAGCGGTGTAATGAGACATGAAATGGAAAGCTTTTTTCAGCAGGCTTACCAGAAGCTCTTTTTTAAGTTCCTTTGTTTTTTTTTTTTGTTTTGTTTTTTGTTTAAGAGTTTTTTTTTTACATATTTATACTGTACATTTTTCATTTTTTAAAAAAAATGACACTTTTGTTTTTATAAGCAGTAAAAGGTTGAGTGGTGCTGAGGATCTAACACTGACCTTACATGAGTGTTTGACTGAGCATGTCAGCAGTGTTTCTGTTCACATATCATTTAGACTGGAGGCACCGCCTTTTTTTTTTTTTTTTTTTTTTTTTTTGTAGTGCATTTTGTAAATTGTGTAGATAGACTGCATATATTTTCAGATTAACTTCCATGACAGTTTGGTTGTGAATATGGAATTGTAGCATAATGTTCCTTTTGTTATGAAGTTCAGCCAATGTTCATACTCATACAATAAGCTGTTTTATGTTTGGGGTGTTTTTTGTTTTTGTTTTGTTTTTTTGCAGCTGGGGGACTGTATTTTGTATTGTTCATAAGTATTTAATGAAATAAACTGCTGTTTTTCTACTAATTTTGCCTTTTTTTTTTTTTTTTTCCATCGTTCTCAGGTAACATTTTCAGTGTCATGTCCGGACTTTGTCCCAGTTTAATCAGGGCTTCACATGAAGATGTAACAACTTGGTAGAAGCAATTACATTTTAGTCAGAATGATACTCCATCTGCCTCGGTTTTGAGTGGCTCACAAAGCTTTGGATGAATATTGATTGCCTGTGGCTGATGAATTATGCTGTTATGGAAGATACAATGTCATACCTTTATTTCATGATGCCATGACCTGACCCAAATAACTGTCCAGTTTCTCCTGTCGTCTGCCTTCAGCCATTCCATCAAAAACACAAGACACTTGAGTTGGTCTCATCATTTTTAATTCATTTATTTATTTTTTTTTATTTATTTCAAGGTAAGTGGCTGGTCATGTTTATTTCAGGTACAATAATGAAGGTCTTTACATTCATTCGCAGGACCCAAACAAAAAAAACACACATACACACTCAGGTACACAACATTCAAGGCTCAAGCACACACACACAAACAGTAGGGGGGATGCATGCTGCAGATCACACACACCTGCTTTTTTTTTTTTTTTTTTTTTTTTTTTTTAAACACAAGAAACCATTTGGAAAATGGAAGTTGTGAACAGCACAAGTGGTAGTGCTAAGCTATTCCTGGAACTCCTCTTCCGAAAAAAACTCTCAGCCACATTCTCTGGAACCATCTGCGACTCTGTTTACGTCCATTACCCAGTTAGTTAGAGAGCACCTTTTTGAAACTGTGTTTGTGTTTGAAATATACACATGAAGAAAACACGGCACGTCGGTTTTGGTAGTCAGAAAACACGGCACTTGTTGAGCTTGCGGTGTGGCACGTGCCGTCTAAAGAGCGAGGGACATCTAAGGCGGGGAGCAGAGAGGCAGACTGCACCAAACTGCAGGGAGACGTGTGGACCTGGCATCACGCTGCAGCTCCGACACAACAGCCCGGTCAGAGCAGTCTGACTGCTGGACAAGGTGGAAACAGTGCACTACAGAAGAAATTACATATGTGTACGGCTGGGAGAACTCCCATGCCTTTATACACTACAAGATTAGTGACTATATGTCGTTATCTAATGGACTGAAAAAGAACTGAAACATTAGAAATGGTGAATTTATCTATTGTTTATTGCAATTCAGTGACTGCTGCAAAAAATAGAGATTTAAAGTGTTAATAAAATCAATCCATGCCACAGAAACGTTCACAGCCAGCCTCAGGCCCTAATAAAACACAGAAACATCACACTACGACTGGACACTTAACTACAGCTAAGACACACGAGGGTGAATGGTCGAATGACAATACACACATTGCTGCCGAAATGGCCCTCATAATAAATGTAAAAGTTAAATCCATTAAAAAACAAACACGGTGTGATTTACAGAAAAAGACACTTGGGTTGAGGAAAAGACAAAGACAAAAGTTTGACGAGACAGAAAACCGTCCTGTACTGAAGCAGAGACACAGCCCGGTCTTTTCACACAAACTTGTATTGGCAGTGACGGTCAAGTCAGTCGGACTTGCACCGGCCTTTCCCTCCAGACGGCCCGGGTCGCTCCGCTTCAGTTGCGCCACCCTGGTTAGCCAAACGATCGATGACGACGACAGAAATCAAGCACAGGTAGAGAGAGAGAGAGCCACGGCAGGGGTCAGGGGTCACTCAGGCTGCACATGTGAGCGGCTTCAGGATCACTTTCAGCAGACGGTTCACACTGATGATGATGACGATGATGATGATGATGAGTGCACAGACGCAGAGACTCAGCACAGCGCATGGCGGCGGGGGAACAGATTGTGTCGCTATCTACCAGCCAAATGGGAGAGTTGGGGGGCGGCACGGGTCACTTTGGGGATTTAGCGAACATTAGAGTGTTATCGGAGATGCGTGGAGAGGTGAGTGTGAGGGGGGAACAAGATTTCCTCCTTTTCCTCCTTTTCCCTTGTTCTCGAACGTGTGGCCTTGTGCCGGTGGAAGGGGTCGCAGAGAGGGAGCTCAGCGTTTGGCTGGAGAAGCACTTCTGCTTCCCTGTTCAAAAGAAGAAACACGTGATGAGCACATGGACATGGCACCTCGTCAGGTCAGGCCCAGCGGGACGGGACTGTGGGTCACCTTACCCAGTATCAGACAAGTCATCTCTGTCTCCAACTTTACCCTAAACTAAGCTAATAGTCCAGTAATTTTAGGCCAAAATTGGGGTCAACCTAGGACAAATTGCAAGAGAAGCAAACTCAACTGATTTTGGATCCTCAGTTTGTCCTGAGTGAGGGGAAAAAAGTCCCAAGAAATCCCATTGGTGGAAAGTTATGAAAATCACCTTTTTATGACCACATATTACCAAAAAACACTGTTTTTAACACACAGGGGAAAGGGGTTCAAAATTTTACTTTCAGATATCACTATAAAAATTCACAAGTTGATTACACACACAAAGACAAGAAAAAAAGTCATTTACAAGTTCTTTGAATTATTCTGTTTAAACACATGCATATCACACATTATCTGATTTGATATGCGCTAATAAGGAATATAAGGAATAAATGCCAGAACAGATATTTAAACAGTGAATTAAAAGGTTACTATATAACATTGAGTTAAAAGGTTACTATATGTATAGTAACCTTTTAATTCACTGTTTAAATATCTGTTCTGGCATTTATTCCTTATATTCCTTATTAGTGCATATCAAATCAGATAATGTGTGATATGCATGTATAAACAGAATAATTCAAAGAACTTGTAATTGACTTTTTTTCTTGTCTTTGTGTGTGTAATCAACTTGTGAATTTTTATAGTGATATCTGAATCTGAAAACATCTGTTTTTTGGTAATATGTGGTCATAAATAGGTGATTTTCAAAACTTTCCTCCAATGGGATTCCTTGGGACTTTTTTTTTTTTCCCTCACTCAGGACAAACTGAGGATACAAAATCAGTTGAGTTTGCTTCTCTTGCAGTTTGTCCTAGGTTTTTTCATAAAATGACTGGACTATAAGAGATTGTAACTGATTGGCACTGTCCAAATTATGCAGACCTCTTAGAAATAACTGGCATAGTTTTTTATTCCATGACCAAAACCTCAGTCTTGGTCAGTACTGAGCTCCATTACCACGGAGCCATAGAAAGGCAGGAGACATTGGTTTTATTTAATTTGGTCACATGATGTACTAAATCGTGAAATGCTAAACTGAGGTCACGAAATTGTAATTTGTGAGCACTATTTAGTTTGGTGCTGTCAATTGGATATGTCCTAACACTGCGCCCACATGTTAGTTAATTTGTGCCCACGACTGAGCAGATAATCTGACAGCAGATGTTTGTGTGGCTCTGGATAGAGGCTCTTTGACTCTTTTCTGTGGATAAGAGCACACATTATGCAAAACATGGACACAGTTTCATTCTTTTAAGGGCTCAAGATAAATTGTGCAAATTTTAGGATTTAGTGACCTCGGTTTAGTGTTTTGTGGGGATGATTTACTACATCCTATACACAGTTAATAAAGGGTGTCTCTGGGGCTCCCTATCTTATCAATTAACATTTCAGATTTGATCTGGCTAGCTTTGCTCACTCCCACTGTGAGCAATACAGTAAGACTCCAAGACTTGCAGGAAAGTAGGTCTTCTGCCATAAAAAGTGTTTTCATTTTGTCAAATCTTCTGTCTTTTAACGGGCCTGGCAGGTTTAGATGATCCTTCAAATGAACTAACCATCCAACCGTTTAAGTGCTACTAGTCCTGATGCTCTCGTCACATACTGTGGAAGGTGACCAACGGGCCGATGCAAAGTGGAAGTAGTGCTTCAGCGTGTGAGACAAGAGCAGGTTAGTACGCTTGTGGGCAAATTAGAGCCCTGTAAGGCAGTGTTGACATTATGCACTGAAGCCCATGACTTTTCAAGCATGTTTCTCATCTTTTAAGCGTTCTACTACAGCAAAAGTCAGCTTACACCATGTCCTCCAAGTGGCCAACAGAGAAAATGAAATTCAAGAATTGGATAGGAGACTGAATCGCTGTATTTCCATCGAGCAGAGACACTTACATCTTGCCTCCTGGACCCTGCCAACAGATTTTCACTGTGAATTTCAGATCATGCTATCAGAGGCAGAGCCTCTCACTTCTTATTTGGTTGTTTTGTCCCGAAGCGACACATTAGACATCCTGTGTTTATCACAAAGCTGCTTCCAAGAATAGATGCGCTATTCCTCCTCGCTGTCTCATTCAGATGCGAAAGTAGGAAGGGCTGAGGATTTTAAAAATGCACAAAGATTATACAAATGAGGTAGATCTTTGTGGAAAATGATTGGACAAGAATATAATCCATAATGCACGAAGCCTCTGACTCTGCCTCCGCTAAAGAAATCCAGCAGCTGAGCCTTTGTTCTATGCCATGCTTACAGCCAATTGAGGTTAAATTCATTATCTGTCCATGAAAGAGAAATTTTAAATTAGTATACAGGAACAGATTGTAAATGCAAAATTGGAAATGTAAAGGCATAAAATAGATGGAAACAAAGAGTGTGACATTCATTTTTAAAATGATTTTGATAAGCCTCGGCATTCATCTCCATCTGGACGGTGATGACTGTGTAGAGGAACAGGGAGAGACGGGGCGATGGCTCTAACTGAAAGCTATTTAGCCGTATCAGAAATATTTCAAACAAGTGGCCCAGAAGTTTTTCATCTCTGGAGGCGTTTAGTCTCTGATGCATAGTGACATCAGTTGAGCTGCTGTGGAGGAGCACGCGGCTCTGGGGAAATGTGAAATTTCTCTGCACCTCGACTAGTCTGAGGTACAGGCTGGCTAATTAAAATCTGACAGGAGGAGGTGGCAGAGCGTGACAGACACCACTCCTTTCCATGAGGTATGAAAACAAATGAGCAACCCAAAAAAAAAAAAAAAAGTTTCATAAATTAAAGTCAAAATACAGAAAGAGATAGTGCGGCTCTCACTGCTGACAGGGAACATGCAGAAGCTTGGAATATAGCGGCCTGAGCTACACGGCACCAAAAAGCAGAGCCGAGCAGAGTCTGGTCGATGTTATTCGGCTCTGCAGTGACAGATCCGCCGGCCTGAGACCTCCAGCAGGGGAGTGTGAACTTCTTAGCACACCTACTCACAGCACAGGCCATTAATCACAAGCCCTCATCTGCACTTGGAGCAGTTTTCAGATACTGAGCACGAGAGTGTATGAATATCGAGTGTTTACACGTGAAAGCGAGGGAAACAATTTGGTGAGGTAATTAAGCGTGGCCCTTCAATACGGACATGTGAGGGGCACTCAAGTGCAGAGATACACATTTGAAAAAATTGGTCGAATTATGTGAATAACAAAAAAAAAAAAAAAAAAAAAAACATGCATGAATATCAAATGATCTTTCATGCATGTCACCCTTGGAAAAACCTTGGAAACTGCCCACATCCATGTGAACAATGTGTTCAGCAGACCATCACTGTATGCTTCTGGTTCCTTACAGGACCACAAACCTCATTATTTACTATAATGTATGTCGTAAATTTCATAAAAACCTGAATTTTTATTCTCCGTGTGAGGTAAACTCAGTAGGTGGATTTCCCCTGCACTATCTCCTTGAATATTTCAGATGGCACAAAAGAAGCTTATGATTAATACATAATGCCCCAACAAGAGAAGCTACTGTGACATTGCATTTGTTCTTTTGTAGTTACTCTGTGCTTTTCCAATTGCATGAGGCCAGAACAGGTGCACCGAAGGGGATTCATTTGTACTATTCGTGTTATTTTTCCCATTACTTTTGACATAAAATTTGAAACCCCATTTTATTAAAAAAAAAAAAAAAAAAAAAAAAAAGCTCCCTTGAGAAATAAGGTCAATGGAAAGCTCCTGCAAGAAATAAGCAGACTCATGCCATAGCAAAACTGGCAGCCATGTTGGAGGTCCTGGAGTTGTAAACAACAGTGTGCTTCTAAATGTGCAACTCTCTCTGCATTCAAAAGATATTGGTCATTTTTGTGCTCAAATAATGATTTTTAGCCACTGGGCTGTATAGTTACCTGGGCATGATCTGAGTCCACCTGGTGGGGAAATATCCTCATGGCTGCTCCGTGCTCTCCTGTACTGTTATCTGTCAATTCTCTTCCATTGCAAAACAGCGCTCAGAATAACACTTTCAGCACATAAACAAACACAAACAACGTGGATTATGCCAATGTGAGAAACAACTCCATGGAACAATGCTTTTCTGCATAATTACAATTACCTTTGAAAGTATCAATATCAGTATCAGGGTGTTTTTTTTGTTTTTTCTTTCCTTGGTGCAAGGTTACTGTGCACAAGTTTCCTGCAGAGGCTACCTGCCGGATCTACTTTCCAATTCAAATGAGAATATAACAGGAAAAGAGCCGTTAAATTGTCTCAGATTCCTCAAAAAATGTCATTTTTTATGTTGACATAATCCCTTTTGTTTGCATTCATTTGTGTGCTAAAAGTGTGATTTCAGGAGCTGTTTTGCTGCTCTGTGGAAGTGAATGGAGACACATGTAAAGTGTTGTGGATTAGCAGGACAGAGGAGCACGGAGCAGCTAGTGAGGATATCTGACCACCATGTGGACTCACATAACACACAGGGAGCTACACACCCCAACACCATGGCAAAGTCCAATTTGGTTTTAGCATAAGCATCAGCTGTTTTGCCAGATTCATGTGTTATGTAACCAGCAAACCCCCAAACCAGCTATTTGTTCAGGTTAAGTGAGCTGACATTTGTCAAGCTGCAGCTCAGAGTGCTGTGGAATAGAGACTGCAGGCCTCGGGCTGATGTCACCACCGTTCACTGTCACTGAAACCCAATCTGGAGACAAATTTAGCCAATCCAAATTATTAACGTTTACATATGTGATATCTTTACTAAATATATCTTGACTGACACCATGATGTTTCTCAGGTATCTCAGCAGACTCATGATTGGAGCTCCACCATGGAGCCAGATGAACACAGTTGGCCGGGGGTGACTTCCACAGGATTACAAGCCCACAAGGGTGTGTGTGTGTGTGTGTGTGTGTGTGTGTGTGTAACCATGCCATCCCAGTAAAGCGATCACCGCATGTTAGACATAGCCCTGCCGGTTTCATATCCGAGCTGGATCTCCTACCTTCAGCGTTACATCTGTTCTATTAGTGCAGAGATTTTGTAGCATGCACTATAATTGATCTTGGCTCTAAAAGCCTTTTCTTCATTCTGCTGCCGGTGCAGTGCCAATAAGATTAGGCTGTCCTCTAAGCGTATCAGTGCTGAATAAATTTGGAGGGAGTTAAACGCAAGTGTGCCCTTCGCATATTTGTTACTCACTCGGCTTGCGATATCATCACTGGGACAGGAAAACCAGAGCAAAAAAAAAGAAGGATTAGAATAATGATCCAGTCACTGTTTAAATTGACTTTCAGGACAGAGGAAGCAGTGCAGATACAGAGAGGAAGGAGAGACAACGTGCAGAGGGAGAGCTGGGAATTAACTTGGGGAGTGATTGTCAAGCCGTGGCTGTTACCATTTTGAAGATCTTGGTCAGGGTGCCTTTGCCGTCCCCTGCGCTGGCCTTCTTTTTAGCAGACTGTGACTTCTGATCGCCCTAGACGAGGAGAGCAGGAGTCAGCAGATAAAAAGAAGTCGGAAATGTTTGGAACAGAATTAAGATGAGGTTGGCCTTCCCGCAGAGAGGGTCAGATCCATTTTCAGTCCAGTGGGGAATGAAAAATACAGAGAAGATAAAGGGAGTGTGGAATATATTAATGCATGAGACGTCCTTTCATCAGAGAGTGATTGGGGGTTGATGGCTCAACTCTGCTCTACAAACTGGAGCAACAGTCCCAGAGCTTTAATTCAATCCTGCTGAACTTTTAGAATAAAAATTTTATAACATTGCTGCCCAAGTTTCCATCTAAGTAAGTGAATTATGATGTATGCAATCAGAAAAGTGGAACGAAAAACGTGAAATGATTTTAAAACCTTAAAAAAGTAGCAATTGGTTGGTTAAGAAATGAAATAGTTCCAGTGCTGAAACAGTTCAAGACTTTTTATTTGCTTCCAGCCAGCTAATAGAAATAAACCTAATTCACATTTTAGTCTTGAAACACTTCAAAAGATTGCTTGAATTTGGCCTGACACTTGGATGGAAGCATCCTCTGTGGGTCTGTGCCTCCAGCCCCCATGAGGGGACCCAAAGTGTGAAAATCCAACACACAGAATGAATTATATAAAGAGGAGGAGGGTGCGTGCCGTTTGAAGATTCATCCACTTTAAAAAAGACCCAGGAGAGACTGCTTTTTTTGGATTTTCTCTTTGACCCCTGATCATTCACACCCTTCTGTTGCATAATGACTCACACACACACACACACACACACACACACACACACACACACACGCGCGCGCGGGCACACACACACACACACACACACATACAAACAATGAGAAACAAATTACAGTACTAGAAACACTGCCAGATGAAGATGCAGGCAACCAACTATAGAAGGCAATCACCAAAATATTCACTTTAACCAGCAGTGGAGTCTTTAGACTTTAAGAAACCAAACATAAAATGAAGAAAATGATGAAGGACCTATCATTAATATTCAATATGAGCATGCACTATGGATAAATCAGGCAGCAAAGCTACGAAATGGCAGTGGAACGTTTGAAGATGGGCTGAACTTGAAGGGGAATGAGGGCGTTATTTTAGACGTATGCAGAGATTATGGAGTCTGAGGTGGCGTATGGAGACTAGGTGGAAACTGATGGTGAATTTTTTCATCTGAAGCCACAGGCGGCATGCGCTTGAGCCGTTTGAGGGGGCACCGATGGCCTCATTTTAGCCTTGTGTTATCAGGTGAAGGCTCATGGTACTGCACTTGCCCCCTCAGTGCCACTGGGCATGTCACCTCTGTGTTTTTGCGGGTTTCGAACCACCTACCAGGCCTATCTTGGCAGCTAGTCCCCTCCACTGGACATGTAAAGAGACAAGAGAGAGAGGGAGAGGAGGAAAAAGGGAGGGAGGAACAGGTAGAAATGTGGATCTTACTCAGAGCAAAGGCAGGATGGGAAGGAGAGGAGGCAGGTGGGAGGGTCCGTCCGGGGGGAATAATCACAGGGGGGCAGGAACAGATGAAGGGAGAGGGACATCCAGCACAACATAACCACAAAGCCAAAGACACAGAGAACATGACTGCAGAGAACAAGGGCAAAATACACGGCTGCACAGTTTTGTTCCTATGTGATCAAAAATGTTAAGCTTTACATGGCTGCAGGTAGGGTTGGTTTACTGATGTATGGGGGCGGAGCCTAAGCCGCATTCTCACATACCTCCCAAAGGGAAACGAGTTTGGTAATAGGATTATGTTCACCCAAACGACCTAAGTTCAAGTCGCTTGAAGCAACACCGGTGTTTGATTTGTGCAAACATAACACACATTACATTACTTTCCTGTAACCAAGTGTTTTTTATGCCTCAACCTAACCTTGTCCTAACCTTAACCAAGTAGACCTGGTGGTTAAAATGCCACCTGACATTTTATACATGACATATTGATTAGAAACAGACTTGTAATGCATCACAAATAAACATAATCTGTGACAAAAATATATATATATATATTATTTCCCCCTAAATTTAAGTAAAAATGCGGTTCAGTTGTAATTTTTAAGAGACAGGGTCGGGGGTCAATATTGAACTTAAAAAAAAAAAAAAAAAAAAAAAAAAAAAAATCCATATCTTCCAGTGAGTATCATCCACCTCTTATATGATGGATGTGATGCACTTTCTTGTGGAACTAATCAATACTTTCACTAACTTTCTATGGGAAGCCCTTAACCTGAATTGATCCTGATGCAAAAATTGGAATCAAATGCCAGAAAAGTTATGACCATCCTTGAGAAGAGTTTAGAAGCTGGTGCACATGATAATCTCAGAGGCCACATCTCTGGAGTAAACACACAGCTTTTTGGTGTGAAATTCTAACTATCAACAAAATTAAATATTGCTTTTAGCCTCTGACATCATAAACCCTTATTGATTGAACGGGAAAGAAATATTAGTTACAGAATCCATCCACAAGGACAAAATGGGCTTGGAAGTTGTTTGTTTCTTTTTTCCAACTGTAAAAGTGAGTGTGTAGAAGACTCACCCTAGACTTGGGAGGGGCAGGAGACACCTGGGGAAGAGTTAATGACAGACAGGAAGAGACGGTTGAAACTGTTAGTAACAGAGCAGGTGCACGACAAAGAGACAAACATGCACAAGACCTTCAGGCAGACAAGGAGCACACTGACAGCTCTGTGGAAACCCCGTGCATGGCCACTGCAAAGTGCTGTGACCAGTAAAGTTTATTCAAAGTGTCACTAGTGTTGTTACTCACGATCGACCGGAAGAAGTGAACCACGGCGTTCTCCGCTCCACGCTTACGAGGGGAAGTAGCCGAACCTTTCTGAGGGGCTGGAGACAGAGCACCTCGGAAAGATCCCTGAAAGGAAAGGGGAAAATGTCCATCATCCAGGTGCTTTTCCAAAAAACAAGCCACAATCAAGCAGATCATTCCAACAGAAGAAATATGACATTTGATTCAAGAAAATTCTGAAAAATTGGAGCATGTGACGTTCCATCACCTCAATGACAATTTCTCAGTTGTTTTAATAAACTGTTTTCAAGCTTAAACTAATTTTACTGAAATACACTAAGTTTGAGGAAGACTTTGGCCGGTTTATTAAGAATGAACATGGCCGTCAAAATCATCCAACCATGTCTGGCAGACTGATGAGGCTCAGTGCTAACACTTTAGCATGCGGCATGTTGAGTGACAGTCGGCTTTGCATGGAGCAGCACAGTAATACCAGGGACTACTTTTCCTGTTTCCATAGCAGATGAAAGTGGTGAGTGATGGCGTAACATCACGGTCATCGTGCAGTGGATGAATACATGGTGCATTGCTACATAAACATGATACATTGATTTAATGATACGTTCCCTATTAATCAGCACGTAATGAAACAAAAAACACTGTCATAGTCTTTTTTTTTTTAACTAAAGGGTCATTCTCCACAATTTGGAGAATCAGTAAAGTTAGAGGTTTACTGTCACTCAGCATAGAATACACCAAAATGTGAGCATGGAGAACAAGAGACAGCGATTTACCAGCATGTATGAATAATACTGATACCACTTAATGATGCAATATGCATTCATTCTTAGTCCGTCTGGTGCTGAGCCTTCATTTTACTCTGAATCCCTGTTTTGTCTCAAACCGGCTTTTCCGTGATGCTGGACCGCTAAAACACTCATTGATCAAAGTCCTCATTTCAGATTTGTAGCCGGAAATGTATTTTCGATCGTCTCTGAGCAACGTCCCCTTATTTTCATTGTTAGGCTGAAAAGAAAGACGTGCAATTCGTTCCTAAAATTGGAAGGATTCTCTTATCTCGGCACACCTGCAGGCAAATGTCACTTCATGTCTCTGGAGGTGTTCAGAAAATAAATCTTGTATGGCTCAACACAAAAGTAGCGCCTGAAAATGCAATTACACACAAAAAAAGGTGAATAGCGGGAGCCAAAACTGATGAAGGCAGGTAAATTCATCCACAGGCCTTCATCACAGCACTTTGAAGATGATTTTCCTTTCAAATTTCAACGTTATATTCACTGTAAACAAAGCCTTATTGTGTAAAGTTTGTAAAACTGCTCATTATTCATGAAAGTGATTTGCACTTAGTACATTTTGTGATATTGTCTGGGTTTGGAAGGTGGGGATTTGATAGTGCTGGTGTCATCACTGTACAGCCTTATTCATTTGACCACAAACCTGACAAAATGATGGATCCATAATACCTTAGTGGGGCCAAAAATTTACATCACACTGCAGCGGTCTAATTTATTGCCTTCCTCTCACTGGACTCTCAAGCTGTGCATCTGAATTAGATCAGCACAACCTGGGACCTGTTAAACGTCCCAGTGATTTGTGGGAGATTGAATGTCGCCTCTGAGAGCTCCGTACATCACTGGCCGCTTGTTTTTCACCTTCCCTCGCTCCCAGGGGGAAGATATCCCAAAGGCTGGGGGGAAGTGGAAACAGAAACCTCAGAATTCTCTCTATTTGGCGAAATCAGAGGTCCATGGAAATGAGGGTGCTTTGTCAAGGCTTTTGTACAGCACTGTGCTGATTGGCTGCATTTGCCATCTGCTTTTCCAGTGTGAACCTTCCACCAGCTGCTCAGCCTCAGCCTCGGAGGGAGGGAGGAGGGAGAAGATGCTGCATGTTGGAGCTCCAGCAGGTTCCCCGGCCAACAGGAGCATCCCTCAGCAGCCTGGTGTGTGGATAGGATTTGCACTCCACTTTGATTCCACAGTAGCATCCTCCCATAATCACAAGTGTTGCTCTGCAGCTCTTGGGATTTTCCTCAGTCTTAAAGCTGCGAAAACATGCTCATCGCCGCTGAAAGGTTTCCTCTCCGCTCGCTTGTAAATGGCTCGCACTCCCCCCCCCCCCCCCCAGAGACACATAATCACATCCCCCATTAGCAGGAGCCTCGTGTCGCAGACAACGCCTGCCTCACTAACCTCTCTCCAAAATGTGCCAACACCTCTTGCCACGAGTCATTAAAAACAAATTAAAAAGGCAGAAATTAACAACTAAAGGTCAATATTTCAGCGACTTTTAGCCTTCTGTCCAGAATAATAATAATTTAAAAAAAAAAAAAAAAAAAAAAAAAGCAAACTTGTCCAACAAACTCTACAGCCAGGACAGAAAAGGACAAAGGTCACATTTATAAATGGTGGATGATTCTTGCAATATCAAACTCCGGCAACAACGAAGTGGGTTATGCTGCTGCTTGTACCAGAGATGTGAGTGTTAGCAGAGGCCCATGGGAGAACAAAACTAATTTCCACCCGCCCCCGTATGCGCTGCCTTTTTTTTCTCAGTTCGCATTACCTTATCTGACCCTCTCTCTGACCCCTTTAATGTAACAGGGAAAGTGCAGGGTGGGTGGTGGCTGATTCACTTTCATTATCTCACATCAAAGAACTTTCAAGGTAACCAAAGGGAGGAAACTTTCACCTTATTCACCATTTACACAACGAGGCGCGCATTAAGCACCGGATTACGTGTCGCCTGTCTTTTATGGCTCCCATGGAAATGGAACAACGAACAATTAGGTCAGCCCAGGGAGGAAATATACAAAGCTACCACTAAAGAAGAAGAAGAAGAAGAAGGAGGAGGAGGAAAAAAAAAATCTTTACCTAGAGCATAATCCACCCAAATGGATATCTAGACGGCCGCAGCTTCGGATTCGTGACATAAAAGGGAAGTTCTGCTCCATTTGGACAAATATCCCGCATTTAAATATATATTTCCAAGTGTCTGAAAAGGAGTAAAATGTCATCTGTTCTATTGTTTATGTCTGCTTGTGTCTATTCCAGCTGTGCAGCTCGCACAAACAGAGCCGATGCTTCATTAGTGAATCTGGCGGCCTAATGATGTCCTCCTGCTCTGACACAGAACTAAATAACAAACAGTGTGTGCATGTGTGTGTGTGTGTGTGTGTGTGTGTTAAGACCGGGTACAGTGGGAATTGGAAGCAGAAATGAAAGGGAAAATAAAATAGGAATGCGACATCATTGGCCGGCGTCGTGGCTCTCTGGAGGAGAAAGCAGAAGAGGCGAGCAAGAGGTCTGAGAGGAGCTGGGAGCAAAGAGCCGTAATGCCGTGTTCTCCTGCTCCTGTGTCAATTTCAGCCCGTCTGCCTTTGATGTGGATGAGCCTCTCCTTTGCTCTCGCCTTTTCTTTTCTCTTCTTCTGTCTTTTTTTCTTCTCTTCTCTTCTCTTCTCTTCTCTTCTCTTCTCTTCTCTTCAACACTGGGTCGTCTCAGTTGTCAGTAATATCTCCAGAGGAAAAGGGAGTTTCATACTTGCATAAACCGGAAAGTCCTGTAATGGAAAAGTCCTGGATTTCTGCATAATTTGTCTGATAGCCTGTTCCTTAAAGGGATAGTTCACCCATTTTGAAAAATGTGATATTATTGTAACTGAGTGCTGGATACTGGCCTCCTGCCATTGAGCTGGACCTCCCCCCAGCTAAAAATCTTAGAAAATAACTGTCTTTAGTTGAATGTATTAGTACAGGGCAAGCTGTTAATATCATTTATGTCAGTTATTATTGTATTCCATGCTTTCATATTTCTGAAGATGAAAATATTCTATCGTAACAGCTAACACAAAAGGTAACAAAGCCACTTTTCAGCTCATGAGACTAAAGCGTTCATCAGGCTGATTCTGCCGAGCCAATTTATTCAACAACAAACTACTTATCACACCTTTTTTTTTTTTTTTTTTTTTTTTTTAAACTAGGCATACAAAAAAGGCCACTTGAAGCCAAATTAAAATTCTACTGAGGTCATTAACATCAAATTTTGAAATTTCCATACAGCTTTTCTAATTTGAAACATTAAAATTCATAAAAGTGAACGCCTGTGATGAAGATGGAGCTGATTACCCTGTAGCCGCTGTGTCCAGAGCAGACAACGCCTTATCACCCGGCACTCGTCATGACAAAAACAAGTGTCGGTTGGAGACGCACTTCAATCGTCCCCTTTCAGGACGGAAGAGAGCAGGGCAGCGATCACTGATTTCTGTTTGATGTCTGAAATGAAAGCAGTGTATGTGTGTGTATGTGTGTGTGTGTGTGACAGAGAGAGAGAGAGTGAGATTTTTTTCATCTACCTGCAAATGTAGAGGCTTTCATGATCTGACTATAGGTTGAATCACTGTTGTGATACGATAAGTGATGATACAGAGCAGCAAAAATGACATTTATTTGAAAAAGCTTTGAAGTAAACCGTAGTTTTCTTGTGTTTCTGCTGTACTGGATGAGCGGAGAGAATCATGAGGGAAATGGGGGCGGGGGAGGAGATGGCGCTCCGGATTCAGGACGCAGATCCAGGTGTGAGCTAATGTATTCAGGCCCTGATGCTTCTCCCAGAGTGCTGCTTAATGATCACAGCTGTCTACTGTGAGGTCAAAGGTCACACGTAGCCAGGAATCCACTTCATTACGGACAGTGCTCAATATTTTATCCTGGACTGATGACCGAGCAGGAGCAGAGGAAGTCATGAGGATGAGGATGTTGAAGTAAACACACTCACATGGACCCTCTTTCTCCTTCTCCTTCTCCCTCCCTCTCTCTCTCTCTCTTAAGCAGACCCTCCAATTGTGTAAATGAAAGCACTTTCCCTATTCATGTAAAAACGTATTCATGAAATTCAAAGAAAAACAACCTTGGGGATTTTTTTTTTTTTTTTTAACTTTATTATTCTCTTATCTTATGAATCTCTGATGAACAGTGCTGATCAGCGGGACAAGCAGCAATTGTACTGCAAATTAGCATCCACTTATCTTGGGCATCAAAGAACTACGCTGAATTTCAAGGAGTTTGGGGCACTTGTCTCCTTACCTACAGGACTTCAGAAAGGAAGCCATAATTTGTCTCTTTTTGTTAGGATTTTCAAGATTTCTGGATTGAAAAAAAAAAAAAAGAAAAAGATTGTCTATTAGGAGGAATTAAAGACACTTTCCAATTGAACATTTGTTTGTTTATGAAAAAAGAAAAGTCTCTGCAAGTTTTTCATAGCTTGAATAAGATTGGTGTTGTCTGAACAAATAAATTGCGAACAGCACATGATGATCTGTCAAACACAAACCGAGGTGTAGTGATTCCTCTAACAAAGATAACAGATCAACCAAGGATTTGATCATGACCGAAGTCCAGTACCAATCAACAGTGCAAAAAAACCATAAAACCTGTATGGTCCATTTGCTACAAGTTACCCGCTTTTCGCACTGCAACAACCATTTTGCAACTTTCTAAAGATTTCACAATGAATAATCACAATCCCTTGATTTTCGAATTTGAGTTTTTGGTTGACACACCCACCAAGTAATGCTCTGCCTGTGTGACCAAAGAAGTCGTCACCGTTCATGAACCACAGAACTGATCATTTCCAGGTCCCTACGCCCAAATTCAAGTCATCAGAACACAACAGTGCTGCTGCTTTAACGAGAGTGAGGTGTGAAGAAAGTCTGAAGTCTCTCAAAGTTCATTTTCATATCGTAGTGGAATGAATGGAAACCTATGGCTGGATTAAAAAAAAAGGAAAAATGACGCTGAAGTTCTAAAACACAACTGCTTGCTTTGGGAAAAATGAGTAAAAACATGCAGTTTATACATTTTGCAGATATTAGGCTAAACATGCAGAATCATTGATACGGTCCAAGTTTAAAGTCTCAGACCTTCAGGCAGAGTGTATTTTTTTTTCTATGTCTATTGTAACTAATTAACTTAATATTTTAACTAATGCCTGATGAAGACTCTATATCGAAATGTCACATTTACATGATGTACTAACAAATATATTGGGAGCGCTGATCCACCTCTGGTATCACTTTTCAACTCCTATTTATATTTTAGCAGTCCCCTAAACATGCCCGACAGACAGGAGGCCAACCACTTAAACCAGACAAGGGACAGAGTGCAGATCAGGCCGCATATTTTTGTCAGAACCCAACCCAAGATGGCAGCATAGTAACTGAGCCCAACCCGAACCCAACAGGCATTCTTTTTTTGTGACCCACACCCAAGATTTTGCTTGTCCTCCATCACTAGGTTACATTTTCCATCTGAAATAGCCTACGTGTTGCCTTCAGCGTCGCCACGTAAACTCCAGCACTGTATAGGGATTTGCCCAGAACAGACAACAGGTCTATCAGTTTTCACTAAAATAACGCCGACACGATCCAAAACATAATTCCTAAATTTTTGGCCCTGGCTGACTCAACCTGTGGGATCCCGACAGGTCCCGACAGCCACACTTTAATTGGGGACAGATTCAAGATGACACACTAATATGACAAGTGTGTCACCTAGACTAACATTATGGAAATTGCATCGGCAGTGATCATTTTCCAATCTGAAGCAGCTTTGGGAGAGATTTGGTCAGAGAGGGCGATGAAACTCCCCACAGATCTGACTGCATAAAGACAAAGTGGGAAGGGCTTATGGAGAAACGCGTTGGAGTGATAAAGGGGTATAATTCAGTGGAAGCACAATGTGAAGCATTATGTTCTGTGATTCAAAGAGCTGCATTAGAAAGCATTTCCCTGAAGATCAGACCTAAAGCATAAAAGACTTCCTCGGTGGAATGAGGGGTTGTGATGAGGTCGTTCAGCAGAAGAATAAGGCATACCAATTACTGCGGTTTCCAATATCAAGGCACTGTATTTAGTATGAGAGCACAGGCAGCAAAGGTAATTAAAAACCTTCAAGGAACTGCTGGAGAAACTTTTCCTGTAGTTTTGGACATAATTTGTCTGTTTAAGAAATCTGGTTGTTAATTACCAAGTGAAACACTAACACTACACGATGCCAGTTCCACTAGAAGGTACAGTGAAGGCAAAATCAGTCAAGAGAAAGCTGATATGTGTGATAACACCTTTTAATAATAATAAAAAAAAATCTCATCTATGCAACTTGACTGAACAGAGAGAGATGGAGAGGAGTGTTAATTGAAAAAGGAAATTTGAAAATGGGAAAACTGTAGGTATAGAAAATGAGGGTCAGTGTTTTGCTCCGCGATGGATTTAATAAAGGGAATTCACAAAGGAGTAAACAGATTTACAGTGGCAATGAGGGGTGGATTAAAGGTAAAAAGGTATAATTGAAGAATGGTTTATTATAAGAAATGCTGGCTTATTTGATGAGATAAGGAGTACTGGAACAATACACAGTGGATCATGCACTGTTCATTTTAATTAGTTTATGGTTCTTTGTGAATTGTATAAGGAAGATTATTTCACTGAATAAAAGAATATTCCCAGGCATAGCAGAAGCCAAGATTACTCAGCTGCTCCTGAAATAGAAAAAGGAATTCCTCAGAGGAGTCATAAGCCCTGTGCCGTTTCATATGATAATTAATCACAATTTTTCCCAGTCTTACATAACTTTGGATTGCCCCTGTTTGCTGATGATGGTGCTTTATTGGAGAGAGGATGTACTATTGAATCAAATTTTTGAGACCTTTGAATTTGATTGGTTTATAGGCAAAGAAGTGGGCTTTATCATGTCAGTTCAGAAAATATGTGATTTCTGAATAAAAGAGGAAGATTTTACAGATAGGTTTATTGCTGTGTGGACCTGAAGTTGACAGCTAAAGAATTTACCTATTTAGGAGAATGTTTTGGTGAAAAGCTGACATGGAAAACACAAAGAAAAAAGTTACATTTGGGAAGAAAATCATAAATATTGAATGTCTGACAGGGAGGAACTGGGTGCAGACAGAGTAATACTAATGATGATATAGAGGAATCATATACATCTGTATATGATTATGGATTTATGTCGATTAGGTCAACATCTCCGACCTTATTGACAAAGTTAGAAGTGCGAGTGAAAACTTTGGGACAATGGACTGGTGGCACCCAACCCAGTTTTGTTAAATGAAACTATGGAAGGATTTCCATAGTTTCTCTGAGGCCGAGAAGAGAAAAAACTATTGTTTCATATAATATACTTTTAGATGTGAGCAAAAGTGTCAACAGCCATCTCAAGAACAGATGGCTGGAGATGGACAGATACAAATGAACATGTTGGATTCAGACCTGTCACAATATCAGATGTTCACTACACAATTATCATGGCCAAAAGAATTCATGATAACCATGTCATCATGATACCCATGGAAAATTTGAAGAAAATAATAATAACAATAAAGTCAAATTCATCTTTAATTTTGTTTATTGTGCATTTTATCTCTTTTTTTGGCAAGTTAATTATACTTAGGCTACGTTTACACGTAGTCGGGTATTTTGAGAAACTAATATTTCCCTCCCTCTGTTTTCCAAAATATCACATGCCATCACATTTATGCGGGTTGATGTAAATCATCATAACTACCCCAAGCCTATGGGCGGCGGTGTAGGAAGAAGGAGAAAGCCATGCAAGCCAATCAGAAGCCAAACCAGACAGCAGTCCACCCAAGTCAGACCCAAAACCGGCGATGCTGCTGGCGGTGACGGGGACTGGCTCTTTGTGTTGGAGGGAGGAAAATTTGCAAAATTGTTGACCTCTGAGCCCTTATTCATCTCTGCTCCTCGATATAAAAAAGCAGCTGTATTTGAAAATGCAAACATGGACAGAAATGCGACTGCTACTGTGAATGCATTCATGATCATCACTATTATTGACATATACGTATATCATGTCTATGATCACCATAGCCAAATGTAAACATTGCACGCACTTTTGGCGCATAATGTGACGTCGGCTGCCTGAAACTCTGTATTTCTCCGTTTTTCTCAGTTTACATGCAAACGAAACAGGAGTTTTCCTAAATCTCCACTTTGGCCGGAGTTTTTAGAAAGAATCGTTTTCAGAGGTGAATTCTCCGTTTGCGTGTAAATGAAGGGCACAAACGAAGGGAAATGTCTCCGTTTTTAAAAATACCCGTGTATGTGTAAACATAGCCTTAGAATACGAATGTAGGGAGGTGGAGAGAGAGAGGGTGTGGCCATTTCAGATGTGTGTGCTCTCAGAGTGTGTGTTTGTGTGTGTGTGTGTGTGGTGAGACAAAGCAGTAGCTGACAGATATGGACATGATTTAACAGGTGCTAGGTTATTTACACAGTATTATCATATATATATTAGTATGGTATAAATATTAAATTTTTCAAACATCACGGCCATCATCAGTACATTGGGACCCCCCTAATGCAGACATCTGCCCAATGGGGTGTCCTAACAAGGGACCTTATGGCAATGCTATAGGCCTTTGCTTTAAGCACACCGAATGGAAATCCTAGTGCTACACTAGATATAGAAAAATGAACAACATAAGTGGGAAAGTGAGATTTTTGTGGCTCCCAGCTTATGTTGGAGTTGCTTAATCAAATGGCAAAGAAAATACTGAGAGAAGAGATAGATATCAGTTCCATCAGGCGAGATGAAATGGAGCAGTGTTGTAATAAGAGAGAAGAAATGGGAGAAAAAATGGCTTGAAGAGAAGAGAGCCAGACATCATTTTTTCCAATTTAGTGGCCAATTAAAAAGCGAGGTATTTGGGGAGACAGGGAGATTGAAAAGAAGCTGATTATGACAGGACTGGGGCATTGTATGTTGAATCCCTGAATAAAGACCCTAAGGTCTGGCGGCGAGGTAGAGACAATTAAACGTGCTCTTCTGCATTACAATTTAATGATACAAAAATGTGAGCTATCAGATCTGGGAAGCTGCTAATTTTTTTTTTTTTTTTTTTTTTTTTTAAGAAAACACTATTAGCACATAACAAAAGAGAAAAAAATTCAATACAAAGAAAGTTGTGGATTTCTTTTTGTTTTTTGAAAGTAACAGAAGTTATAATGGAATAGTTCTTGCACAAACAAAAATATGGTCATTATCTACTCACCCTCATGTCAGTTGAAACACTGATGAAGGATTTTGATCCTAGTGTTCAAACTCCAAATATTTGCGCTATTGATAAAAAAGTCAAATATTTACCTCATTATCTCCAGATTTTCCACTCTTCTGCAGCACACTAACCATCACAATAATAAGCAGTTAGACGCCGCCTTCAGATGCCGTCACAAATATTGCAAGTAATCGCAAGTAAAGCATGCTTGAAGGACCCAATAAAGTGCCATATACAAATGGACAAAAAAAAAAAAAAAAAAAAAAGATGCCCAAGGTGTCAAGATGTGAAAATCTTTCTTTAAGTTTCAGGTACTCTGCGTAACAACTATAGGCCAACAAAATGAGTAACAGAATTTTGTGAATATTCTCTTCACTCTACCATGGAAGCATAAAATGGCACTATTCCACTTTTTTCTATAATAAGTCATTGAAAAAGCAACTTTGTCTCAGGGTCCATTTTCTTATTTCTGACTAAGTAGTATTTGAATGCATGATGGGTTGTATTTAGGGCTTTAAAACGTGAAATCATGAGCTGCGAAGGAGCACATGAATACAGCACGACTCTTATAGGGGCACCAGTGGGGAAGATGTAGGAGACAGTGTGGTAAATATACCAAATGTTGTTTTTGGCAAGTTTGGATTTATCACTAACCATCCACCTTTAGATCTACTACCGGTTCCCATTTTTAGGATCATGCTAATTGCCATAGATTACACAACATACTGTATGTTAATTTTCACATTCTGGGCAAAGTGACTAGTGGGCCTAGATCCCAAAAATCAGAGCAGCCCTTAAATTTTTGCACTGACTTTTGCTGACTGCTCACCTGTCATGTTTATTCCCAGAGGTGCAACGCCCTAACCTCTGACACGGAGGGCACGAGGCAGTGTTCTCCTGATGTTTATTTGTTGAATGTCAGAGTAGAACAATACACATACACATTTTGTACACATTCAATTTTTCTCTTTAACCATCTCCAGGCACCCCAGTGACATGGAACATACACAAGCATACAATTTAAACTGGAACAAACAAACACATATTAACACAAAAAAAGACAAAAAGACCAAATAAATAAATAAGTAAATAAATGAATAAATGTGAAATACATAGTTACAGTAAAATGAAGGTATTTAGGAGCATTTACTCAGAGATGAAAGTATCAGGTTTCTCAAAAAAAAAAAAAAGATAGAAAAGGCCCCATACTCTATATAAATTATTCACAGATTTTTGAGTGGATTAGCTGATTTTTTTTTTTTTTTTTTTCAAGTTTCAAACAGAGCATAACATCCCTGATCCAGTGGGAGTGAGAGGGAGGGGCAGCGTCTCTCCATCTGAGGAGGCATGGCAGCGTCGTCAGTTCGAATTGGGGAATGCCAATAGGCTAGATGGGACATTGCAGGATGTCAGAGAGAGTTTGGAGCACAGATTTCCAAAATCCAGCTAGGCAAGGGCATGACCACAGTGTCTCAAGAAGTGAGGCAAGGGTACGTTTGCACTTGTCAAAGATAGGGTCCACCTCAAGGTTAATTTTAGCAAGTTTAGTTTTGGGAATATGAGTACGATGTGCTGCTGTGAACTGTGTAATAGCAAGACACGGACATGTAGGTGAGGAGTGTTTGTTGCTATGGGCCAGGTCCAAAACATCAAAATTTAAAGCTAAATCTAAAATCCATGCAGGAGCAGCTTAGGCTTGTGATAGAAGAATATATGGGTGGCCTTGATCCTTTCAGGGTAGGGTTTAGTGTAATGGATTTCCAGGAATTGTTGTATTGCACAAAATGTCTGGCCCTCAGATGTTTGAAATATTGGTTCTGGGTATACCAAATTTATCTCTTAGTTGTGAGAAAGATGTGAAGCAATTATTGATAAAGAGGTTTTGAAAACTGTCAAGCCTTTATTTCTCCAAAACAGAAATGAGACGTCCAGAGCAGATGGAACCAAAAATATGGTTTGCTGAAACTGGACTACAAGGAGAAGGAGCCTGAAAAGAGACATTCTTCTGAAACTGTCTCCACATTTGCAGGGAATGAATAATAACTGGGAGGCATTTAGGCATGTCTGAGGTGAGGGTAAGTGCTGCACACAGAAAAGCAGGCAATGGGACTGGACTGGACACACTAGCCTCCACAGAGACCCAGGCTGGACACACAGGTTCCAGATGGAAATCCACCCTGTGGGACAAGCAACAGATGTTTGCAGCCCAATAATAGAATTGGAAATTAGGTAAGGCGATGCCCCTCTGCTAGTTTAGGTTGCTGAAAGAAGGATTTCCACAACTGAGGATGTTTACTATTCCAAATACATGACAGAATCACAGGTCTTTGGCATAATTTATTTGCCCAGTGAGAGGTAGAGTAATTGCTGACCATTTGGCAAGGAGTTGCTTTGCTTGGTCAAGTGAAAGAGATATGTTTGACGTTTAAAACTGTCTTTGGCATGCTTCAGTGAGCATTGTCAATTGGGAGGAAAATCACTCTTATTGATTGTAATCAACTGAAAAGTTCCAATAATTCCGGCACAGAAGTGGCAGGCTTAGAGAGGTAAAGAAGTAAATCGTTAGCATATAACTTTACTATATGAACTTTACTGTTATGTTCATTACCACCCTTCCACACTCCATCTGACGGTAGTTACAGATAGCTAATGCGAGCAGCTCTACGGCAGTGGCAAAGAGGAATGGGCTCATAGGGCAGTCCTGACGGGGACCTACAATGAAATTCAAAGGTATTAAAGACCATTTGTGAGAAAAGAGGCTAAAGGGGAAGTGTAAAATAATTGCATAAGGGAGATGAAATTAGAACCAAAACCAAGGCCATGAAAAGATAATCCCACTCTATCAAAAACCTTCTCTGCATCCATAAAGAAGGCATTCAGGCTCCAAGGGTGTTGGAAAGTATAAAATATTAAATATGCAATGAATATTGAAGAATGAATGCTGTTTTTTTTTTTCTTTTTTTTTTTGTGATCAGGGGAAATGATTTTGGGGCAGTCAGTCTTTAATCTATGCCCAGACCTTCAAAAATGTTAACATCAGTATTTAATAAGGAAACTGTAATTGTAATTGTAAGTGGTCCAGTTCAGTGAGTTTTTATCCTGTTTAAGTAAGAGAGATCCATGCTTGGTTAAACAAAGAGGAGAGCAAGCCAGGTCCAAAGGATTCAGTGAAGACAGATTGTCAATATGGCGCCAACTGGTTAGAAGATTTTTGAAAGAAATCTGTGGAGAATCCATCCAGGCCTGGGGGGCGGCTGCTTTTTTAATCTCAGAGTCGAGAACAGTGGTTTTCAACTGATGTCACCTCATGGTCCACACGTTTGTTCTCAAGTCAGTCCAAGCATAAGTGAACTGAAGAGCAAATCAATTTGATTTTGTAAAATGAAAAGTGCAGTAATCCACAATGTGTTCATACACCGTTTTCCCTGTGGAAACTAAATTTAATTCCCTTTGTTTCTTTCAAAAACAATATTTAATGGCTGCTTTGCCCGATGTACATATTTTTAAACATGTATTAACATTTTTATATTATTTTCATATATATTTTAAATGTTTTTTTTTATATCTATGCAATATTTCATATTTTTAAATCTTTACTGGGCGTCACAATATTTATTTATTTGTGTGTATGTATGTCGGGTTTCTTGCTCTTTTTGATGAAGTGGAACCACATGCCTGCAGTCCACTTGGAGTGCAACCCACCAGTTGGGAACCACTGGACTAGAGGAGATTAATATTTTCATGTTCAAGTCATCAGAGAGCCTTTTCAAACGAGCAGTCTTTCAGGTTATTGAGCAAAGGGCGCTCCAGCCCAGTCCACCAACCTGACAAGAGCAGCTCTTTGTCTGACAGCTGTGAAATAAAAACACGAGCAGCAGCTTGCTTTCATCCCAAAAGAAAATCAAGCTGCTGGGCTGCACAGCACCAAATACCAAGAAGAGACAAATTAAGGCAGCATCTGTGCATTCAGTGGTCAAACCAATCAAATATAATAATAATAATACTAAAACAAAAAACAAACAAACCATCATGTAGATCCAGTTAATAGCTGTAATAAAATAAATGCACAAGCCATATCTGTACACTCCATTCCCTCAACTCACAGGCTGCATGCACAAAATGGACTTTGCACCTTTCTGTCATCCATTCACGACTGATGGATAAAGCCCAGTTAATTATGCAGAGCAAATCACTTGTGGCTTGTGTTTAAATTGAACCAAAACATTTATTAGCAGTCAGAGCGTGTCCAAAATCCCAGGCAGTCTTTCTACTTCCAGCAAGCAGTTAATAATAAAATAATATTGTCATATGCTCGGGCAGTCTGGATGTTCTGGTTTAAAAAGAAAAAAAAAAAAAGATAAACGGCAACAGATGCTTTTGCATCATAAATATGACATTAAAATGGAACTGTGCTGACAGCATTAATCAGAATTCTGTTGCATTTGTTTAGAGAAATGCTAATATGAAACAACTGGTCCTGATATTGATTTTAGGCCTTTAGACCTATCTTTAGTGGTTGGAGTGAGGACATGTCAAGGCCATGCCCCATACCAAATCTAAAATGATTGGATTCACATTCATCCAGGTCTCCAGGAAGCAAAAAAGCAAACAACTCCAATGGCGAACCGCTTGTGGTCTGATGTGAATATAAAAATGCAAAAAGGCAAAAACGGACTTGATTGCAGCGCTTCCATTCAAATAAACACACTTTGAATAAAAATTCACTGAGAAAAAAAAAAGAAAGAAATTCTTCCGATGCAAAACCTTCCCTCTGAGAATAAAAAGGCCTTTCCTATTTTTTTTTTTTTTTTTCTTTTCTCTCTGCTGGCTGCTTCATCTTGGACTCACCATGAGCACAAGTCTGAGTTTACATAAGACCTTCTATAATAACTTTTTTTTTCCCCCAGCTTCTATGTGTTTCTGTGATGAGTGAACATAATGGGAGTGACTGAAATGTCCCAGAGAGTGCAAAACCTTTCAAGCTGACACTGTAGACGGGCCCAAACATGCTAAAGAAATGCTCCAACTAAATTTTAGATATTCTTTCTAGGTCTAGTTGTTTTAACCGCGTGGTGATAAACTAAGTAGCATAAACTGATTGAGAGAAAGGAGCGGTAATACCACTGCAGATATAAAATCAAAGGAACGGGGCATTTACTGTTTGCCTGTTGTTAGCAGAGTAGTTAAAAGGAATCAAAAGAGAGACATCAAACCATACATGGATTAATAATACCAAAGAGAGCGCTGAGGGTGTTGTTAAAGAGTTTTAATCAAGCAGTAATCCAAAAGCTTCAAACAGGATCAGGTTAGGAACAGGTCACAACAGATCACAGGAAAATACAACTTGAAAGCGTTACAAAACGGGGATCAGCAAAGATCCGCTCCTTGTTCAAACAGACACACTGTGTGCACTCTTTGACCGGGTAAAACACACATGAACCTGAGGTGAGAGCTAAATTTAGCTGATGTGAGGGGGAGCTGCCCCCACCCCCCCTTCCATCCAAGACACTGGGGTAGAGTACAGTATCATACAGCTTTTGGTTTTGAGCGCGGGGTTTCCTGCGGAAGCCTGCATCATGTAATCACCATTGCATCATACGGCTAATTCATTCAGCACATTAAAATGCAACTCGAGATCCAAAGTACTCGTTTTTCATTATGGGTTTAAATTTCTGCTTGAATAGATAATGCCCATGCAAAGTTAGTGATCCCTCCAATTAGCATATCATAATCCCTGTAATTTGAAATGAAACCCATTAGTACTCACATGCTGATCACATCCTGAGGCTCCAATGTTTATTTACACTTTTTTTTTTTTTTTTTGGGTGCCATCTTACAACTTATGAAATAGATCTGAAAGAGATTTGCAATATTTTAAGGCCCAGGCACTAGCCTGGATAAAAAACAACACAAAGCACCAGGCAACTAATAAATAACTCCAATGGATGAATGTGAAAGCTAAACTATGCAGGATATAATAAGGACAAGGGATCAATAGTTAAATGAACATTAAAAAATGTACACACATGGTCAAGGGCCAATTTAAAAAATAAAAAAGTGACATTGTCCAACACAAGTGTCCCCTCTAATACTGCGGTCTGTCTTAAACACAAAAATATGCATGAGGGATGTCTAAGGAAAATCTGCCAAAACAGACAGGCTGGGTTGAGCTAGAAAATATCAGTCATTACGTTGAGTTCTTCCTGGAGAAAATGTGTTCACAGCGGTAAAGCTGTAACAGATAATTTTCTGCTCGAGGCAACAGAGGTGGGGAGAACCTGTCTGTAACATACTGAGATATTAACACTCGTCATTTGAAGGCAAACCCTTGGTGAAAAACATAAATATACTCTTTTTTTTTAATACATGTACTTTTATAATAAACAAGAAATCTATATGCAAAGCAACGTACAATATTCTGGCATAAAATATGAGAACATCAGCAACATACCGATGCAAAGTGGGAACTTGCCTTACATTAAATGATAGCTTCACAACTTGTTCATTTGACAATATTTTCCCTGAAATTTGTAAGAGAAGAAAAATCCACAAAAGCAATATAACTGATCAGTAGAAGACTGGCTAAAGAAAAGATTCATAGCACATATAAAATCATAATTTTTTTTCCTGTATTTTACACCGCACACCTCTTCATGGTTGATAATAAGGCTTAGGAAAAGGCAATTTTTCATACTGTCCAGTTGACTAGCACTGACCAGGACTCTGCTGCGTTGGAAAAGCTGGACAACAAAGCTTTGTGAGGAGAGAACTTTGTCTCTGCATGGTTCATGATACCAAAGCTTTCCTTTCCGAAATATCATCAGTGGTTTCGCTGTGCTTTTTCCAAAACAACTGATGTGATTCATGATGAAACTTATCCAGTGCTGAGCTCACACTAACACCTCCGCCACCTGTTTTTCACAGCACTAAGAAAGACTTTGGCATTTAGCGTTAGCACGTAGCAGTAGTGTGCTGTCAGTTCAGCCAAAATGTCAACACTACTTTGATACCACTGTGAAAGATTACAGCAAAACTGAACTTGAACCCCACATGGTGGTGAAATCTCCTCATTAGTTGCTCTGTGCTGCTCGGGGCTGCCAATCCACAATACTGGATTTCCATCTCTCTATTCACTTCCATAGAAAACATCTCTACTTTTTTTTTTTTTTTTTTTTTTTTTTTTGTAAATAGAGTTATTTCAGAAAGTAAGGCACAACACTACTATGTGGAAGTGATGTGCAGATGCTACCTGGAATGTCTTTTCCGATTCAAATTGGAACTTTCCAATTTACATTGGAAAACACAAGGAAAAAAAGACATTTAATTACCTCAAAAAATGGGTACCGGACCCTTTTTTTAATATTGGCATTACATTGGCATTATTGTTTGTGTTTGTGTATTTTGGGAACTAGCTTGCTATGGACGTGACTGGAGAGATTAAGAGAAATTAAGTGTTATGGATTAGCAGCCCAGGGATCACAGAACAACCTCTGAGGATATTTCACCACCATGTGTATTCAACCCAACACTCTATTAATCAGTGTTGAATTTTATAGTTAATTAATTACACTTCGACCAAATGTGCTCTGCAAACATAATTCCATTTCAATGTCACCTCTAGACAGCATAAATGTGCAGATTGGCGCAGTTAAAAGAGAAACAAGGATTGGAACATTGGGTATCAATCTGGCTTTTAGCAGTGGACTGCAGGAAAACTGAACAAACAGCTGAAGAAGTGTTAACAGCATCTGGCAGTCCACCACATCTTACAATGGATCACAGTCAAACTGGTGGAGCCAAACATGGAGCTGATTGCACTTACACAGATCCAACAGACATCCGACCAACGCCAACGTCTCTGTGCAAAAGCTGCTACACAGCGGGCCTTGTGCATTAACTTATGCTTTGTCTTGTCTGCCATGGTATCATAGTAGTGTTGAATTTTTAGATATTAAACTTCACACTCAACATTGTGATCTACAGACAACACGTCACTGTAGAGTAAAGACCAAAGCAACGGAACCTCAAACGGCATTTTATCACTTTTCTGCAAGAATAACTAACCTGTTGTGTTCCTCCATGGGATGCAACTTCTTGTATAGTACAGATCCCCAAACAGGGGTCTGATAATATTTTCCTAATAAGCATGTCATTATAGTATAATATATATCTTAGAATTTCTCTTTGAATATATAGAATTATGTAACCATAAGAATGACTTCACAGACTAGGCTGTATGTCCACGCATTATGAACTGTGGTATCTCTGTTCTGGTTGGCTCACCACAGTTGTGATAAAACTTGTCCAGACAGAGCTACCAAAGAGTCCTAACTCTCCACAGTGGAAGTATACTATGTGAGCTGTAACCCTCTACAAAGTACCAGACAGCTCTCAGAAATCCCAAATAATGTACCAATATTTCATTTGGACAGTATGGGCATGGATTTCCCCTTCAACGCTCCCAGATCACGCTCTTGGGAAGCACCTGAAATACAGCTGGCCTTGAATCCACCTTGACAAATGTTCCAATAAATGCGCTCAAAGCTAACGGCATTGGGGAAGTAAACTACTCCGCTGTTCACTTCGGCCACGACGACTGTCATATACAACAGATATAATGAAGATAACTCAAGAGAATAACACTTCTAATGTCAGTACCGCTCAAATGAAGAAAAACTAAACTAAAAAGAGGATACTTTATCCTTTGATGAGTCAAGGTCATAGCCTCTTTGTAATACAAAAACACCAACCCCACCCAAAGCCATAATCCAGTGTTGATATGTGACCTACACTGCCACTTTTAACGTGAGTAAGCACATCTTAGGAGAATGTCAAACTTTGGTACATTGTAAGAACAACAATAAAACCCAACACAACTCTATGAAAAATACACTGCAACATATTCTTACAATAACCCATACAGAATCATAAGTAAAAAGTGGATCTAGGAGTGGAAAAGCAGAATAAACTGTGATACTTGAAAATGTCTGAGTTTTCATATCAACTCTCCCTCCTTCCTCACCTTGCTCTTCCTCTTCTTGTCGCCTCCAAAGAACTTTCCAATCTGATCCAGGATGGTGGGGTTCTTCTTCCTGCGGCCCAGTCCGAAGGCTGCCTGTGCAGAGCTGCTTGCTGATGCCATGGTGGTGGTAGTTAGGGTTGGGCAGTATTTTTGTATGTGTCAAATGCAGGGTTCTTGACTCTCTCTTTAATGAGAGACCAAAGGATAGAGGGAAAAAGAGAAAAGAGAGGAAAGGGGAGGGAAAAAAAGCTAGGCTATTCTAGGTCCTGTTCGGGGCTCTCCGACCCGCACTCTGAAGCCGCTCCGCTGTGCTCCTGGATGGTCTGCAGCTCGTCCGATTCGGAGGGTCGGTCTTTGAAGGTGTTGTCCTCTCGTCCCGGGGCATCTCGGGAGAAGAGGCGGACCAGGTGGGGGCGTGGCGTGGCGGCGTCAGGGTCAGCTGTGCTGGCAGGGGTCCAGGGCTGGTGGGGGCCCTCAGCGCCCGTGGAGTCAGTCACCGCCGGCTTCTCCGAGATGCAGCCATTGTTCTGGTTCACATCTGCCTCACCCAGGCCTGCGCAGAAACAACAAGGGTCATCTATGGGCTGGGGCCTGCATGGCACACAACAAGCTCACAGCAACACAATGGGCCCTTTTGACGAGACCCTGCCCTTCCTGCTGCACAAGAGCCCGGCAGAGCTAGCATTTCAACTGTCATAAATCTTACCTGCTCAACAGGAAGAGCTGGAGATGTGAGATGAGCATGTGAAGAAAACGAAACTGTGTTTTTTTTTTTGACATCTCTGATATCATTTCCACTTCTCTCTGTTTTTATTTAGTGCAGACTTTTGTGTCGAAACAATAACATGAATGTGTAGCAATGCTCTTCACAAATCACAGCTTGATTTGTTCAGAAGGCGAAGCATCACAGGGCTCAAAAAGCACTTTCATACACATAGTGCTCATCTCTTTATTCATTTCTACATAAAATACTGGTTTCACAAAGCAATTTTTACATTGACACATTTTGTCAGAAGTGATGAAATTAAATTAAACAAAGCTACCAATGACATGTTAACACTGCACTTCTTGTTTTTACATTGTCAGGTCACTGATGTGTAGTGCATTAGATTATATCTACAAATAATATTATGGTAGATTGCTCTGTTCAACAGTATGAAAAATGTATGAGATGGAAATAAAGTCAGTCCTGTAACACTCCACTCTGACAGCTACCCGTTATCCTAGCTGGCTCCCACAGCGCAGGGCATCCAGTGCATTCCTGTCTCCACAACAATATCCACACTGTACTGACAGAAGTGGTGTAGCACTACACCAGGGAATCTGCATGCTAATACTGGCTGAACAGTGGCCTATTATCAAAGCTGCATAGTTATTTCTGAGGGACAAAAGGGCTAGTGTCACTAAAATAACTCCTATAAGTATGGATTTTCAACTCAATGCATGGTGACACTTATCTGATTCGGGACCCAAGCAGCAACAAAGACAAGTGTTTCTGGGTCCGGAGCGAGTCGTTTTATCCATGCCTCTTAAATATGCAAGGTAGTATTTTACACTCTAAGAGCAGCTGTAGTGCCATCTTGCACTGCTAGTAAAAAGATGCAGTTGTGAAAATAAAACCAAAATCCCTGATAATGCTTCTCATTGCTTAGTCCACCGTAGGAGTCCTAAAGCTTGTTTTTCCTCTGCAACTCGTGTCAAAAGTAAAATTAAATGCAAAATGGATGAAAAGATGGCTGAATTCATGAAGCAAGACTGACCCTGCTTTCTCTAAAAAAGGAATCCCTGAAGAATGACATTTGTCATACACAGGTCGGTGCTAAAAGCATTACTCGGCCTTTGACAAAGAAAGGGTCATGGCACAGGCAGATATTCAAACTGGATGTTCATTTTGCATCTTCGGCATTTAGCTACAAGTCAGACTAAGAAATGGATGGTGATATTTACCTTCACCCTCATGGGTAAAGGCTAGCATTTTTTCTTTTTTAACTCTCCAGAAGAGAAAAAAGTGTCAAATACACTGTGAATTAAACTGTTGGGGATTAGCTTGACTAATGTTAGTAAAGAGGAAGAGAGACAGATATACACTTCAAGTTCTTTTTGGTCTGCATCCAATTTTGCTATCTTTTTCCATCATGCCCATCGATTCTGACCAGTGCCAACAACTGATTCACTACAGAGCTGCTGAAGTCTTCCCTGTCTCAGTGTGACCCACATGCTGATTTTCTCACTACATAATGAGATATACTGGTAAAAAGACAACAATAAAAATGACCAAAAGTTAGTTTTGATGCTACCTTGGTCATGTCATTTAGTTATTGGACCACAACTGTTCTGTTATTTGCTTCTACCTGCTTGGTAGTCATATCTGTTTTAATAATGATTATTAAAAATTCTCTTGTATCTAAATATCTTATGAAAGCACCAACAGCCATGTTGGTGCTTTCATTTTCAAATAGAGAGAGAAAGTTGCCCAGTTATGGATAAACTGAAATGTAAAGGCAGTATGTCTGTGCATGTCTCACTACAGAGTCAGTATGTTGAAAAGGCTGTTGGGGAAGACTTTCAAGTGTCATTGTCTCTTACATCTACAGTTCAGCTTATATGAGTTTTTTGGGCAGGCTCTAACAGATAGCATGTTTAGACTGTAGTCACTGAGATTCAGTATTTTTCCACCATTTTCATGCCAAATAAAACCTGGCAAATCAATACAGAGTATTGTCAAGTAGGGTTAAGGAACTGAATAGGATGTAACGAGGTGTATAGTTAACCAATTCACAAGACCTAGCCAGCTGACTGGTTTGATAAAAAAGATGGCAAAATGGAGCCCAGACTGAGAATGACTGGAGATATGCTTTAAAGACCCATTAGTGACTTCAAATGTAGTTTCTTCTGTTGACAAATAACCTTGAAAGTGCGACTGATTCACAAAAAGACTGTCTTCAATTTCACAAAAAGCCAACATTTTCAGCACACTGAAGGTCTGTAAGAGCTTTGACTGACAGGTTGATGACTACCTGCAGGTGACAAGGTATTTAAGCTGTAAACCTTGCTCCAAGTGTTGGACAGATACCAGGAAACAAAAGCTAATGAAGCTAACTTTACTCGTTATAATATCTACAGTCATTCTTGAAAGATTCTTGAGAGATTTTCACTTAATTGTAAGGTTGTTTTAATCCATGAGGAGCAAAATATTGCAAACCCTGGTTTTCAGTATTCATTTCTGCCAATCTACAACCCAAGCTAATCTAGTAGAGCATGAACTCATCAAGGCTAAACCCTTACTGCAGCATCCCAGGTTCCATTCTGGACCGAGCCCTCTGCTGCATGTCATCCCCTCTATCTCCTCTGCCCTTCCTGTCTGTCCCTACTGTCACTATCAAATAAAGTGAAATGCTGAACATATTCATCTTCAAAATCTTATTTTTTTTTTTTACAGTCCAAATGCAGATCAAAATGCCATCTATGAAGCAGCACTGTGAATTTAGACTGTCTGAGCAATATCAGCAAAGACTGAGAGATATGTACAGCAAGTCTGACTGAAAGTAAGAGTCTGGTATCTGAAGACTCATGTTTATGTATATAATAGGGCCTGCATAATCTTGCCCAGGACTTCCTTGAGGTAGGAAGCTGTTCACTAATAAAATCTGCTATGAGAAATGGAGACAATAACTGAGTGGCTGTTGCGTTTTACTTTATTTGACTTATAATATTTCTTTTAAAGAACTCTAAAACATTTTATACTGTCTATTTGAAAACTGTACTCCTTTCAGCTGTGAGACTCATTAGAGAAGGAATCACTTGGCATGTTACCGTGTGTTTTAGGGATCTGAGATTGCAGTGCAGGGATCTGATTTGAGGGTCTGTGCCGTTTCAGTGTGGCAGACTCTTTTCAGTGGGGCAGCATGAACACCAGCAGGACCCAGGCTCTGTCAGACCTATGTGGAGCTGAACCTCAGTTAATATCATGCTTTTACTATTTCATGTCAAAATGGCTGCTGTGCAGAAGGTCTATAGGATTGAATTAATAAAAAGTAAGCACAGCACTCCTTTTCAAATCAAACAGATTGATTTGTTCACGTTGAAATGTGTTTATCCAACCCTGGCCTCACTATGAGGGGCAACCCCTTGTAAAATCAGAACAAGTTATTCTTACTATGTTCAGTTAAATGGAGACAATCCAACATCTAAGTCAACATTTTTTAAAAATCTGACTTCTTAAGTTGTAACACTACAGTTTGCTTCAGTCCCCTTTATCATTTTCATCACCCATCAGCTATTGCTCCCATTTAAAAATCAAATCAGTGCTGCACAACCTCCTAAACTGATGGAGCACTATCACTCCACCACAGTCCATAATGCTCCCCGGACTTTAGTTTCATATTGTCTGGCTATAAAAATGATGATTATTGATATGTTGATGCATAACATTGTACTGCAACACATCAAATTACTGGCTGCTGGTCTGTTTTTATTAGAGATGTCTTGACTTAGATTTTTTACTGCCCCATCACACAAAATGATGATGAGATATCTGTGTTGGCTAATGGGGTTGGTGATCAATGCCAGTGACTCACTGATTACGGAGATTTCTGGCTTTGCCGGCCTGCGCTCTATTTAAGAAAAAAACAATTGCCATCCTGCACATTTTTTAGCACATTTTAGCAACATGGAAGATGTTTTAACCACAGCTAAGATTAAATTTGTCTCAAAAACTGTACAATACTTACAGTATATCTGGTTTATGATCATGTGAAAAATGTTTATTATCCTTCAGTCTTTTGAAAAACAAAAGCCCTATTAACTGAAACTCATGATTTATAGACTATTTGACTGATGGCTGGGGAAGAGAAGCACGATGATGGCAAGTCTATTACACACCACTGGAAGTACTGCCAGAGATCTGTTGACCTCTGTCGCTGACAGAGGTCAATAAAGATGACGGATTACTTACTGCCCTTTATCTGATGCTGGTCCTTGTGATACAAGACACGATCAGCTCTGTTTTCATCACACATTCTATTGTCCGATGTGTTTCTATCATAATGCCTGTCTGCAAACCAATTTCTTTTATGAGACAATAAAGTTTTGAATTGAATGGGGTAGCAGACTATCCCGTGGGTGGAGATCAGATGTTTGAGTCATGTGTCCTGTTAAAAGTGTCACTGAGCCACATCACTCAGTTGTAAGTTGCCTGGAATAAAAGCGTCAACTGCGACTGATCGGCTATACTGGTTTTAGAACACGCAGGCCGCCTTTGAGAAAAGAGGAAATATACAGGTGATATCTTTGGTTGTGGCTCCCAAACGGTGTTCCTACTTTGCACTGTGAGAGAGGTTCAAGGATAGCTGTTCCTGGGACCAAAGATAGCCTAGGACAAAATTCTGACAGTGTCAGAAATTTAGGATAACCATCTCATAATGTGACTGCTGCCACAACCTATCTCTACTAACCAACTAATAGTAATGCAGTATTAAATGATGCACTGGTTAACACAAAACTGGTACTAAATCCAATGATGGAGGTAAAAAGAGTAAAGCAAAATATTTGAGAAGAACATGACCGGGTGCACATACCTCTCCACACATTCATACTGCAATTGCAAGGCTCCATTCTTGCGCAGCTTGAGTGTTTAGCACTATAGCAGCACAGTTGGATGATGCACACTGATGACATTTTCTTGTATACTGATTTGCATTGTAGCCTATAAGATCCAGGCGTGATCATCGTCTAGTCCACATACATCAAACTTGATGTCGTAGCCAAGTTTATTCGATCCATGTCGCAGTCTGACCTGCAATAAACTTAAAAGACTGCTGAAGATGCCAACGTGTGACGTTTCTCTAAGTTAGAGGTTCATTTTGTCCTCCATTTATCCGTTTCTCATCATTACTGAATGGCTAAGCTGTTCTCTGCTCTTCTTCTTTTTTTTTAAGTAAGTGGTACTCAGTGAAGCACTTACCCTTGACAGGCATTACATGTTCAAAGAGAAAGAGATTTTACTTTAATGTTCTATCACATAAACTGAAATTGACTGAATGGTGATTGAATGCTGTTGCAATAATTATTCCACCACCTGCTCCACGTCTGTTTCTTTTGCTTGATCTTTCCTACTCGGTGCAGCTCTTACAGTGCAATGCTTACAAATAGCGTTTTTCCACTATAGTGTCGTGCCGCGCCGCGCCGTGAAATTCACGGTTCCGCATTCATTCCCACTACACCAGCCCGCTTGGTTCCGGGAACCAACCGTGAAAGATTTCAGCCCGGTTTGACATCTGGTGCTGGCCCGGTTAGAACGGGGCCGCGGAGGCGGGCCTAAATAAGATCTCCTTCATGATTGGTCCATTAGAATGTCAGTTAACCAGGCTGCTACAAACTGACAAGTGACAAGTGTCAACCATTAAACCGTCAGCCAGTGGGCTATTATTTACAAACGTTAGTTTCTGGAGAGATTATGGAAGAAATTGATTTGCTTGCTGAGTTTTTGTTGGGTTTTTCTGTTGTGTAGCCTAGTTTACATTTTTCTTACAAATGGAAATAGAAATGTGACCACTAAGCGCAGATAGCAGAGCATCTGTGAAGATGATGATGATGATGGCATCAGGCGGGTCAGCCGCAGCACCGGTCGGAGTCAGGCGGGCCGGCCGCGGTACCGGTCGGCGTCAGGCGGGTCGGCCGCGGCACCGGTCGGCGCCAGGCGGTCACGTCTGCTGGAACTGACAGGTGAGTGGCTGGTGCTGCGGCCGACCCGCCTGACTCCGACCGGTGCCGCGGCTGACCCGGTCACGTCTGCCGGATCTGACAGTTGAGCGGCCGGTGCTGCGGCCGACCCGGTCACGTCTGCCGGATCTGACAGGTGAGTGGCCGGTGCTGCGGCCGACCCGGTCACGTCTGCCGGATCTGACAGTTGAGCGGCCGGTGCTGCGGCCGACCCGCCTGACTCCGACTGGTCCCGCGGCCGACCCGCCTGACGCCGACCGGTACTGCGGCCGGCCCGCCTGACCCCGACCGGTGCCGCAGCCAGCCCATAACAAAGCCACTGGCCAGCAATTTATTCAAACAAGATTTTGTCCATAAAAAAAGTAGCAAAAAGCTAATGTAACAACTGACAGCTCCTCTTGTTACTATAACAACTCCATGGCAACGAGCGCGCCTCTCTAATTCTATGACGCCGACCCGCTGGTACCATAAGCAATGGAAATACTCCAAGGCCAAACAGGGGGCTAAGCCCAGCACGGCCCTTCACGGCTCGGCTCTGTATAGTGGAAAAACGCTAAAAATGAACATGACAGACGTGTGTTTCAGGTAAATCTTTGGGGTGTAACTACTTCTGCCCACTGGGTGACTAACAACACTATGACAGCCTGCAGTCTAAACTTCACTTTTCTGATTTGGCTGGAGCCCTATCTCCAAGGTCCACTCGCCCCTACAAAGACTGTCTCTTCCACATCTGTCTCCCCATCAGTCACTGAATCGACAACCAGGACTGTTTTAGCGCACCACCATACTACCACCACACACATACAGTTGTAGAAATGTGGCTTAATTTTTCGTTAACCAGAGTTATCTGTGCCTCTCAGGACTACAGAGCCTGATTCCTCTTGTCATTAAATTTTTCCATGCTATTCGCGGTCTTGTGTACAACTGCAAACTTTCAACTACACGTCACCTAGCCTGGTTGAGAGGCACTGTGCTCGCCTCAGAAACGTTTGCTAGTGCTGAAAGAAGGCCTGGTGGAGGGAGAAAAATTATGAACAAATAAGCTTTTCATGTCATATTTCCAATTTTCTTTGCCATTCACAAAGGAGCTGATAAATAGGACTGAAGGAGAGGCTCAGATGAAAGGACAGATATGATGTTGCATGTTTCTTTTTCTGTACAGTCCTTCGTGGCCTAAAAAAAATAATAATAAAATGCCTCCTTCAGCTGCAAGGACATCATGCTGGAGATGCGGGTTATGCAAAACAAGAACAACTTGTAAACAACACTAAGGGCCAATTATCCAACAAGCTGATGCATAACACTGCAGAGGGAGGTAGGGACCTGCCAAGAGCATGCTGCCACCACTTTGTTGGATATCTGGTTGCCCTCATAAATATTGCATTTCCTCATGTGCTGAACCCCAGATAATGACGGCCTTGCAGACTTGTCCATCACTGCCTATAGCTGTGGGGTTCTTGAGCCACCTGAAAGGAGGGCAGGGAGGCCAACATCTGCTGCATACACTCCTATCCATGTCAAACAGTTGCTCTGTCAATTTACTCCTATTAGACCCTACAGATAGTAGCCTCATACAAATGTGTTTTCGACTTTTTATAATGCAGCCAAGACATTTCCACAGCCAGAGACCGACCTGGGTAATAGCCTGTTACCTCTTGATTAATTCACCATGACAACTACAAGATGTCTCTTACTGTGGCACAGAGACAGCCTGATAATACTGGCAAAATTATGAAGAATAATTGATGTCATCTGCTGTCTGGGAGTCTGAGATTACTGCACCCAGAACAATTACCAGCACCACCCCTGTCCGCTGCACAGTGTAGGTTAAACATTTCGGTGAAGACAAAAAAGTCAGGTGCCGGTTTGATCAGTTAAACGAAAAAAGTGCAGAGCGAGAGGAGAAGGGAGCTGAGGGAGTCACCAAAATCCACAGGGCAAGAGGAATGCAGGGAGTGGGCTTCAATCTCTTCAGTTCTCCTCCTCTTCCTCAGGGTGAAGAGGATGTTTGGCCATCTGTGGCCTAGCATCTGGGACAACAACAAGGACTGTGGTGGGACTCAGGCACGGGAAGCATTCCTCTGAAAAAAACGCACCAGCTATGTGACCCTTGACCAAACCACCCACCCGGAGGTGAAAATCCCTGTGCCGCGGCATTCATGGTGGATCTGTAGCACCCACAAGCCTCAGCGGGGGAAAAAGCCCCTCTCTGTCTCCGCCACCTCATCAGGCATTCAGGGCCTTAGTCCTCCAGAGATTTTTCAGCAAGAGATACAAGTCTGCTGCGCAATAGAGGAGAGCTGCAGCGGAACCACTCCCCTCAACTCTCTTTCACCTTTAAGTCCTGTCCATGACCTGTGACCTCCACTCAGTGCAGCTGTACCACTGCAAGAACACAATGATTAAATCAGTGACAGTGACAGCTAAATCTCTTCTATCTTGCATGACAAATCGAATGGCATTCAGAGAAAAAAGTCATAAACAATTGTCTTGATCTCTGTTTACCATCACTGTGCAGGGGCTGTGACATCTACTGATGATGATGCAGTAGGCCTTACACTGCTAGCAAATATAATGAAAGCCTTGGCCTGTCATCGCCAGCTTCTCACATTGATTTGTTGACTGACAGACAGCAGTCATTTCTTATTCCTCTTTCCAACACCTCTCTCTCCTCTATCACTCTTCTTAAAACCTTGACAGGCCCGATAACAAACATACTCCAAGAAGTGTGAATCCTTGACATGCTTCCTCAGAGTACAAATGAAGGAACAGTGACATTGTAAACTGCCTCAAGCAAATATGCTGGCCATTTTCTTCTCTGTGAGAATAAGAATAAATCCAGTTAATGACTGCTGTAACACCAAAGAACAATGACGCTTTATTCTGCTTTAAATCAATGTAAAGCAATTGGCTTCAATTTGTCATGATGAACTCTTCTTTCAACTCTTAATTCTTGAAAGAGTTCAGAGAAAACAAGCCTCATGTTTCTCTCAGCTTTGACGTTGTTAAGATCTCTTTCTCTTGACAGTTGGTGTTTGTGGAGGATGAGGTTTTCTCTGGCAGTGAGTATGAATGTTGCTTTCTCTTATAAGATGGTGACACAAGAGAGGAAAAGAATGGAGCTCAAAATGGCCTGATGGCCTCGCTGTAGTGCTCAGGGACGCTTCCTCACCCACAGGTGGCAGAGACATGCAAGGCCAAAGCACGCCTCTGTGCACACACAGTTCAGTTAAGGATGCAAGCGGATGTGACCAGTGTCGGATATGGTGAGATCCTTGTGTGGAGGACTGCTGCTGAGAGATACTTTAATTCCTCTGTGTGTCCGCTGGTGCAATTAACCTATCATCCGGAGTGTTTGAAGCCCCAATACAATCTGTGACATGCTGCTCTGCTGCTTAATCCATTCACCCCAAAGACCTCTTGGCTCTCTAGTGTTACAGCAAAGGGCACTTAAATCAAGATGGTAAACAAACGGTATTTGGGTTCTCTCTTTTTTTTTTTCATTTCATCAACAGCTTGTTGATAGAAGTACATTAACTTCTTCAGCCAACCTAACCCTTTGAAACCTGAGAAAATTCACATGATTCCTTTCAAAAGCATAGGGAAAAAAGCTGACTAGCAAATCAGCAATAAAAAAAAACAAACAAACAAACAAAAAAAAAAAAAAACAGAAAATGATGAACTTAGTAAACTTAGTAAACTTAACTTAGTAAATTAAAAACATTTCCAGAAAATTAGTAAAGCATTACTGGAAAATTAATTGCAAACTGCAAGAAAATTACCATGAACTTACCAAAAATCATCCCAAATATTTGTTAAAAAATTATAAGAGAACCCCCCTCCTCCCCCAAATAAATCAATACATCAATCAATCAATCAATAGAGTGAATTTTAGTAAGAGTGTTAAAAGCTGCTGGGTTTCAAAGGGTTAAAACAGCTTTGAAAATAACTCAGTGTTTCCGACAAGGTTGTCTGACAAATAAGAGTACAAGCAGCAGCAACATACTATACTGCATGATTAGAGGTATCAATATTGGGACAGCAGCCCAGATATTAGAGAGTCTACTGGCTCCACAACTCCAGCTGTATTTGAAGTTCATTTTGCTGTTATGCAACGCTAAAATGGCTGCAGTCCGTCTCTTCTGCCATATGAGATGCAATTGCCAAGGTGGCACTTTTGCACTCTCTGGCCTTGCCCTCTCCCGGACTCTTCTATCCCTGGCATTGACCCAGCTGTTAACACACACACACACACACTCACTGATTGTCCTGCCAGATGGTCAAGGCAAAATGACGTGGTCTCCTGAATCCAGGGCCACAGTGATTCACAACCTCTAACATGACACACAAACACACCAGCACATGCACCAGAACAAACACACAACGACAACGACACACGGACGCTGTAGATGTCTCATACGCACATGAAATGC
This sequence comes from Myripristis murdjan, assembly GCF_902150065.1. Lineage (NCBI taxonomy): Eukaryota > Metazoa > Chordata > Actinopteri > Holocentriformes > Holocentridae > Myripristis > Myripristis murdjan. Next base: position 5,009,398 of record NC_043995.1, on the reverse strand, counting down.
AATCAGGAAAACATACAGACAAGAGGAAATGGAGATGTATACACAGGGCATTTTGCAGAACATAACAATGCCTGGTATTTCCACATAGTCGAGGCTGCTTTTTCTGAGTGTGCCTGTTTCATATATTCCACCACTGCTATCTGAAAAAGAGAGAAAAACTGAAAGAGTGGGAGACAGATGGAGGCGAGAGGGAGAGGTGAGAGGAGAGGAGAGAGAAAGGGAGCGCCTGAACAATGGTGTCAAACCGGAGAACACTGGTCCAGTGATGGAGGCTGCCCCTCAACAATCACAGCTTTTGAGGAGGAAGGAGGCGCTTCAAGTTGGCAGTGCCAGGGCCTGTACCAGCTAGTGTTTGTCTCCGCCACAGAGACAAATGACTGTCGAGGATGAGCCATCCAGCCCTATAAATATCACTGACGGCTTTACTTTCTGCAGGAAAACAAACTCACACGTACATAGGCACACACACACACACACCAGTGATATCACACACACCTAGATAAGCAGTGTATGTAGAGTATGCAGAACAGACAGTAGACTCTAGAAAGGTCTATGGGTAATAGCAGGGCTTAATAAGTACAACTTACATGAGCACAGTTTCCTTATTTTGCATATCCAAACAAAAAAAAAAAAAAAAAAGAAAAAAGAAGGAGAAGAACATTTTGAAAGATTTTTGGATTCTAGACTTTAAATCAGCATCCAGTGGACAGTGGCTTGGTGTGTCTTGTGTTAGGAACAAACCCTTTCCCACAGCAGCAAAGCATTATCCTCAAGTCAATTACCTACCCTGTCATGTAAAAGTAGCTAGTCTGTGATGCCTTTTGTCTGGAGCTGAGCAAGGTCCCTCATACAGTATTTTGTCTTTTTTTCTGACAAAGTTAATGCAGGAAAAATACTAATAATATTAACTGACTGCTTGATGCCATTTTGTCCACTGACAGAAAAATTGAAATGCCGGAAGGCGTTACAGCTGGCAATCAAGCAGACAGTGAGTGTTAGAAAATATGGTTCTTGCTGAAGAAAGGAAAGGAAGGGGCCAGTTACGGCTGGATAAAGGGCACATCCTTTGAATAATACCCAGCTCTGTATATCACCCCAAATGCTGCATTAACTCTATCATCCCATTCTTTAGGGAAGGGAGAGAAATCGAATTCTTGAAAGACCATGTTCTGATTTTGTTTTGATCTGCCATCTGACCCGTGTTCTCGGGAGCTTCTCAACAGAGTTAGTAACGAGCGAACTGAGGCATGTGGAGCCTCGGTGCCTCCTCCTCCTCAACCAGTGGTTAAGAACTGTCTGACTAACCCCCCAACTAGGCTCGGTGAAATCGATGCAATCTGTGGCAGACTACTCCACCATTAAAAAGTCAAGAGAGTAGCCAGCAGGACCCAAATGCAATCAGAGGAGAGCACGTATGTGATAACTGACTTACGTCGATACAACTGAATTTCCTTGATAAGCGGCTGGAGTGTGACCTTGAGGGGGGGGGGTTGGATCTGGAATTGAACGTTAACTTTAACGGAGCGCCCTCTGCCACCTCATTGCTATGCTGCATTACTTGCTTTACCAATTTTCTATCCAATATCGTAGCATTTTTGAAATTCTACCTTCTTTTGGGTAAAGAGAAAAAATATCTTTGTTCTTTTGAGTTTTAAGGAGACTGTGCAGTGCAAGTGTGTGTTTCTGAGGAGACATTTTGAAAATACTGATAAAACAAGAGTATACCTCCCTCATGCTACAAGGTGGCACATGGAGCCATGATGGGAATATTTTACCATGATTTGATGCTACACCATTTTAAGATTAAGATTAGATAAATTGAGCAGTCAACTTAGTCAATTAATGCATCAATCAAAAAATTTGCAAATCAGTGGATAGATAAAAAAAAAATCAATTAAAATAAAATGATAGTAAAATTAATTTTTTTATGTTACAATTTTCAGTTTGTTGACTGCAGTATTGCTCATTATTGCTTTTATTTTCAATTCTTCACTGTGCCAGGAGGTGGGACTGTCGTCACAACATGTAGTTGCCAGAAGATTATGCAACCAATCACATTTAAGGATAAAGATTCTGCTCATTTATTTCTCTATTTATTGATTGAATCATTTTTTGTCGTTGATTCTTCCATTGTTTTGCACATTTTTTGACTGACTGATTACTGACTTGTTAAGTCACTGGCTGACTGATCGGTTGAGTGTTACCAGTGTCACAAATGGGCCCCTATATCAATAACATGTACCACTGGTGATGTGCGTAACCAAATCTTTGCATGAGAACAAGCTGACCTCCAGTAGAAGAGCTTAGGTAACCTATAATGATTCATCTCACTGAACAACTTCTCATCAGTGTGGGTGTAGAAGACACTGAAGCACAAAAACAAACTAATTAGAAAGAAAGCTGAGTGCTACCAAGTAACGAGGAAAGAGGCATCTATTTTTCTCTTGCTTCTTTGTTTTCTGTTGATGTGACAGAGGCGGCGAGGGAAGGCTCACAGAATCTCTGACTCTCTCCTCAACTCCATTGTCCTCAAATGACTGGTCAAGCAACACGCTGCAAAATCCATCCCGTCTTTTCTCCAGCCTTCCCAGGTTTTGATATCCAACTGCTCATTTCTCCTCAGCTCTCTCTGTGGTGATGAAGAAACAGTGACCCAGACAGAGACAGGACGAAACAGGCAGACAGACAGATAGATAGAGGGGGTCTGTTTTGCTGAGCAGGGGCTTGCAGCAGGCAGGGCCAGGTAATGGAGCCATAATGGGCTTTTAACAGGCCCGACAGCTGATGGTGGTGTTTGCCCTTCATTGGAAAAGCAGCGCAAACAGGAAGTGCAGTGTGGAGACATCCCCAGACGCTGGACAGGCCTGGATGAGTCACGGCGCCCGCTGATGACAACTCAAACAAAACAGGCCTCACTAAAACACCACTAACCTGGCCGTCATAAACCACTTACACCATGCCAATTTGCTGCACTCCTTTTATTTTCTTTTGCCCATTGCCTGAGTTAATCCAATGGCGCCAAATTCTTTCAGCCCTGGTGCACAGATGACAGAAGGTTTTCAATGTAACCTGACAGCAAAGTTCCCTCTTTCTGAATCACAAACTGATAAGAAAGTGGTATTTTTACACAGTAAAAAGTGTTTCCCACACAATGATACTGTAACTGCAGCGGGGACCTGGGGATTGGGGGTTGGCGAATATAATTCATCATTTTGATTCGAGTTAATTCCCCACCTTATTTTAGTGTTCTTACTCAAACTATTTTAACCTGCTCATCTTGCATTTTCCTTCAGTTCTTGTTTCCACACACACACACACACACACACACACACTTCTCACCTACAGTCTTACTGCAAAAAAAAAAAAAAAAAAAAAAAACCCAATTCGCTTCTTGGATTTTTTTTTTTTACCTCAAATTCCATTTTCACAACAGCAGGTGTGCCCTGTATGAAGGTGCCTTGTTGTTAATGACGTAGGGAAATTATCGAAACCCACGTGGTATCAAATAACATTTCCTTTGCCCAATAAGCTGGATATCCTGTCCTACTAATAACATGTTTAAGACTGCCGGTGTCTGTGTCTCAGCAAACCAAAGTACTGGTTAAATGGTGATGTTTTCCCATTAATACATTAATGGGAAACTGAATCATACTTGGGCGGCCTGAACACCTGGGTGGGGAGCCCAAGTGGGAAACCCTGGTATCAGAAAGCAGCACTGACTTAGCCAAGAACTGGTTAAACATTAAGCGTGGGATCAACAAAACAAAACGGAACGGACATGAAGGCTGAGTTGCACTGAAGCAGCTGTTCTGTACATTTATTATGAAACAAATAACCCACCATAAAACAGCTTTGTATTCAGGTTGATTTAGACTAGCAGCTTAGGTAGGGAAGTCAAACTTCACAGGTTCCACCTACCCTGGTATACATTTGATTCAGCCATTTGACTAATCTATACAATTATTACAGCAACTGAAATATTTCTCTAAATGGTGCTTCAGCAGATTGATCTCTTGGCTCCAGCCTAATAAAGCCAACTTTGAAACAAACTCCTTCACAGCAGTGCAGTCAGATCACCTTGGGAGTTTGAAGCAGCTGTTTGCCTCCCACACTTCAGAGTTCAACTAATAAGCTGTATTATAATTTTGGTTATGGTCCTATCATGAGCTGCTAGCGGCTGTGAAATCATTAGGTTTGAGCTCTGGTGATTCAAAGGTCAACTCATTAAAAGACTCTTGGTAGTTTGCACTGTACTGTTTGTAATGTTTGTCTCTCAGGGCTAAAACTAATCAAGCTGTGTTGTGTGGGCGGCTGTCAAGCATCACCTGTGTTTGTGGAGGAGCCTCTAGGTCTGATCAATGACAAGTGTTCAACACAAAAGACATTAATTAGCTGCAGGAGGTGGAGGATATCGAATAGTTCACAGATCAATCCACTGAAGCTGCGGCGAGATGTGACTCTCCTGGTGACACCAAAGTATCAGTGAGGACAGCAGAAGAATATTGATGTAGTGGTGAATTACATATTTACATATTTATTTACAAATTTATTTTGCACTGATTGACACTACATGTGCTGTCTATAGGAAGCCCTTAATCTAAATTGCTTTTAATGCAAGTTTCTAATAGCAAAAATGAACATGATGATGGTAATGATGATGGTTGTTATCACCACAATTATTACTTTAGTAGCATTTTACTGAACTGTTGCCTTGAGAAAAATCAGAGCAAAGTCACATTCCAGTTTCCATCAACAGGTCATCTGTTGTGGATAGTTTTAGGTTTCTGGTGCACACTTCACAGACACCCTCACATGGTCTCTCAACACTAATTGTATCCTCAAAAAAAAGAAGCAAAGACTGTACTCTGAGGCATCTCAAGACTTTTGGTGTGAGTACCAAAGCTCTTGTGAACTTTTATCGTAGCACCATGGAGTGTGTCTCTCCAGGCTGTATTGCAGTGTGGTTTGGCAGGACAGCTACAAGGGATTGCAAAGACAACAGCAGAAATCATGGGCACAGCACTACCACAGCTTCACTACATTTACATCACTCGCTGCAAAAAGGAAGACAAAAACACGATTAAGGACAGCAGCCGCTGAGCTCATTTTGTGTTCTCACGCCTTCTAACTGAAAAATGTTACCAGAGCATCAAATCACACACCACCCATCTCAGTGACACTTTTTTTTCCCACAGGCAGTCGGGTTGCTCAACAGCTGAAGCACCCATATGTACCTCACCTTGTTGCTGCATATTGTGAATATAATGTATACATATGAATGCATTGTGTGCATAGTCTATGTAGGTCTGTAGTGTTGTTTTTTGGGATGGTGTGTTCTTTGTGTTAAGGCAGAGAGGGCAGAGCACAGATATGTCACTGTATTTTTAATACACATAAAGTTGAACTTTGTCCTTTTATATCAAGCAGCAAAAATGCTGTCGCATGACGTGTTGGAGTTCATTTGCCTTACTTGGCATTGCACATCCTGCAATGTGGCTCCTGTTGATGCTGTAACAATTTATCATGCAGCCCTATGGGGATGTCTAGTCTCATATCACAATATTGATAAGAAGTCAATATATCACCCAGCAGTGGTAACTTTTGTAGGGTCGGGAGCAGCAGAAGCAGTAGTGATAATGGAAAAACAATTGTTATAAAAAAAAAAAAAAAAAAAAAAAAAAGGTCAGTACATGATGGGCTCTTGAAATTCAATTTATCTTCCTGCTGGATTTCAGTGGAGAGTTTTAGTGGCCCGTGATGGTTTAAAGGCCATTTCAAAAGCTTTTCCACCCTGACAGGAATAAATTCTGGATGAAAACGGAATTGTTCACTGGAAAATATCAAATTTAAAGGTGCTAAATACTGAAACTGAATATCAGGATTTTGCTGTTTCATTACAAACCCAAGTACTGGAATGCACCTTCAATATCCCACATCAATCAAGCCCTAAAACACACACACACACACACACACACACACACACACACACACACACACACACACACACACACACATTTCCACTTTCATGCAGTCTTATGCATCTCCTGTCCTGTCGTTAGCTCAGTACTTATGGCTGAATCCTTCCCCTTTCTCGCCTTTCACCTCACCCCGAGACTAACATGGGGGAAAAAATGCTGCGTTATTGATCCGGCTCTCATGGTAACCAAGAAACACTTCATTTTCCATTCCCTAGGCCTTGATGGCGCGATGCTTTTCCTCTTCCTTGACAGAGGTGGTGAAAGCCTGGAGGGTGTAATTCTGACAGGATTAACAACCAACTCTCTCTCTCTCAACCCAACCTCACACCTCTCCTCATCCCCTTGTGTGTTTTCTTTGTCACCACGAACCGCTCACAGACCCAGCAGTCAGCTTAGAGAAGATTGTATGCTATAAGCCTCTGGTCGATATGTAGCTCCAGGGGTTTGGCCGGCACATACAGTATGCAGGGACAAAGCACATTTCCTCAGCTGTGGGAGGTCCCTTCAGTTGCACCCAAGCCCAGCTCCTATCATGACAGTTGTTAAGAGGAACCAAGAGGCAAGAGGCTTTTCCATCACAGTGCCATGGTTGAAAAGTGTTCATTTCAAAAGAAATCTTCCTCTTTGAATTGCAAATTTCCTCTGGTTTCATTATAACCTCCTTCACTTTGATTTGTATGTCTTTAAGGCTGATATACAATCGATTCCCAGTGGACTTTAAGCCTGTTCCAAGTCTTACACAGCTTTTTTTTTTTTTTTTTTTTTTAACTTTTACAATGGATTCTGCCCTCATCTGCTGAGACGCAGTATTACAGAGGCACTTCCTCATCCCATCCTGCCTATTATGTATAATGAAATCAAGATGTGGAAAGTTTTCCAAACACAACAGCATGAGAAAAACTCTGCTAACGCTTCACAGAGATGGTACATGGGGAAGTGACTTAGAGATGTTCTCATTATGAGGACTGGTTGGCTTCCACATCTATTCTCCAGTCATACATCAGTAGTATCTGCCAACGTTTCACCGGCCAGACTGCCCACTCCAAACAAATGTCACACGGCAGGATAAGCAGCGTCTGAGCCAGTAAGGCAAACAGCTTTCATTGTTGTCAACAGATACTGAGTCAAGAGAGCTGACCGAAAGGCGGTCCAGTGTGGAACTGAGGCTGTCTTTTCAGGCTTTTCTGTTTTCTCATCGACATATCTGTTTCCTGTGGAACAAAAACACTAAAGTGGTCATCAAGAAGTATCCACAAGTGGTCAGCGCTGCAGTCTGGTTCATTTTTTTGGTCACCATCTTAAGCACCAAGTCCTTTCTCTCTTATTTCTTTTGTTCTGTTTTGTTTTGTCAACACTGTGTCTGTCTTTTTGCTACGTACTCTTTTGTGTCTCTTTTCTTGGGAAACAGTCATTATTGTCTTGTTTTATTTTGTTCTTTGTGTTTTATTTTGTCTTTTTTTGGTGCTAAGTGCTAATTATTTATAATTGGGCAAATACTAACCATTATTATTGTGGTCTCAATCTTTGGCCTAAAAGTTGCTGTCCAGCAGTGTGTCCACTACTGCGATGTCCTTTTTCCTCAGTTTTTATGTTGATGAGTTTCTCTTGGAGAAGCTCTTTTGTTAGTCTGTTCAAACATGGGACTAACTAACCATTCAATTCTACTTTTGTTTCTTTCAAACAAATTAGAAATGTAAAATGCATCATCTACTACATTATACTATGTGCCAGAGGACTTTTCTGAAAAACATACTACCATTAAAGGTGAAAATATTTGTAAAAGCAGTTTGTAAGAATTTATAATGTGATAACACTGTAAAAAATAATGTAGAAATGCAGATTTTAGAATATAGTGGATGCTTGCATTTGCAGCTAAATGTGATTAAACCTCTTACCGAAGACTTCATCTTGTGATTCAGGTTCTGCTGCTGTTGCTGCTACACTCTGGCTCACTTTGGGTTCAGGTGATGAAGCCTTTAAAAGGAACACAAAAACAGATTGATGAGGTGCAGTGCCATGGTAACTTTGCAAAAAGAGAGAGGGCGAGAGAAAGACAGAGCAAGAGAACCATCATAACAAATAGCCTACCATCAATTACACCTTTTTTGGCCTTAGATTTACAGCCTCAGGGAGTTTCAGGCCTTATGCTTCATTAATTAGAAAACAATCTTCGATTCCCACTAACATTAAGGGTTATTTTACAAAATCCTTCACAGTGGAATAGGTGTATGAGTTGATCAAATAACCTGTACGCACATGTACGAGACATGCAATGAAAGTCAAGGAGCAAAGAACAGAATATTTGCAGTCAAGGTCATGGTATGAAGCAGCAATGCTGTTTAAGTAAAACAGTATTCAATATGCATATGAACAAACTTGTAGAGCGGTTGGACCACTCAGCTGCTGCAGGCCTTACACTCTTTGGGCTCTATTTTAAAGATCAAAGCACACGATCTAAAGAGCATGGTGCAAATGCATTTAGGGTGTATCCAAGTCCACCTTTCCTATTTTAATGGCAGAAAAAAAAATGTTGTTGCGCCAGTCACATGGTTTACAAGGATTGTACTTGCAATAAACCAATCAAAGTGCCATCTCCTATTCCCTTTAAAAGCCTGCTGGACTTGCACCTTGGCAGGTTGCTATTTAATGGTGGATTTGCCAGGAAACACATGGGAAGCAGAAAACGTGCTTTCACTTCGCGCACAAGCGAACCGTGTGTGGAACAAGCAGAGTTTACACCTTCTTATGTAGGCTCACATTACGATCTTGATAATGAGCATTTCAAATAACAGCGTAAAACTGCACCACCGACTTCAGACCTTGTTTCTGTTGGTCAATCTCGCAATCACTGCCTTTCAACTGCCCCAAGATAGCAATGTGCCAACAATGAGCCTGACCACACCTCATTTTAAGACCAGCACACTCCTGACTGCTCAGATAGCTAAAGGTGCATTTGCTATTCACACAACATGTACACTAGATGTGAAAATGACAACTGCACCGGATGGAAACCAGCAAAGACACTTTGCTCTGCACCAGCTGTAAGATATATAGATAGATGATTTTTTTTTAAATTGGCATCTATGGAGATGCCGATTTAAAAAATCATATCTTAAAAAAGCCTGGTAAACTGGAAGGAAAATGTCTACGCTACTTCATTCCAAACAACAACTAAACTGAACACATGCTGAGGTATTAAGTAAGCCTGTCACAATGTGACAGTGTGACTGAACCATATAAACAGTGGTTTTCACACTGCAGAAGGTCCGAACCATGGTTCGTTTGGTCCGGACCGAGACCACCTCTTTTGGTCGGACCAAATTTTGGTCCTTTGGTGCGGACTGTGGTCCGCGGCACCTTTCACACCTGTAATTTAGGTTCGGATCAAACTGAAAAGTCCGAAAGTCCGGACCAAACGATATAGGTGTGAAAATGCCCTTAGTTTGTGAAACACACTGGAGTGATGCAGAGATGGCTGAAGTTGAAATCACAATTCGACTGAAGTGGGTGACTGACTTTCTATTGCTTTGTGACACTAAAACTGCATCTGCTAATTTAGTTTTTCCAAACTTCCACAGTCCTGTAACAAGGCAGTTTGGACCAAACTGAGGAACCTGAAGTTTCACTTTTGTTTTTATGGCTGAGAGCACGATAGTATCCAGCATAATGAGAACATAACATAATGTGCACCTGGGAGATGTTGATTCTAGAGGATGGATGGAAACATGGCTTTGTGTTTCCCATTGCATATTAACTTTTAACCAGCTGCAGATTAATGCCCCTGTACATTAATAAACACTGTGTTGAAACACTTTCTCATTAAGTTAGGTAGAGCTACACTATAGTTTTGTGGTGCAGTAGAGTGAATTCTTATGGCATTAAAATTTAATAAATTTAATTGCTTATGGCAATTACTTGCATAAGAATTAAACTAACATTTCATGATCATGACAGCCCTAGTACTCAGGTAAACATGATCCCAAAGGATATTTGCCACTTTCAAAGCGTCACAGGCTCATAAGCTGAAACCTCAAAACAGCACCAAGCAGCAAGCAACAACCACGCACCATTAGCACTGCTTCAAATCACCAAACCACAATATACCACAAGTATACTACTGTCATTTCATATTTGCATCTCAACCCATTCCTTATTATTTACAAGTTGATTCAAACTTTAAATCGTACATCTGTTTTATATGCTAGGCTATCACTTCAACAACACTGATTCTTTACTTTTATGCTAATAAAGGAAGAACAGAGAGTTTAGCGAAACATTTGTTGATCTCAGTACTTGCATTATCTCTACCTTACATTGCATTAGCATTTCTTCAAGACATTTATTTTAACAATAAACCACTGCTAAGTGTATCAACATTCATCCTTTGTTCAACCAACCAACACAGTCTTATCTCTCTCTTCAGCCTTGCATTTTGTGTGTTAAAGAAAAAAAGGCTTTGTGAAAAAATCCAGGAGTCGCTGCTGCTGTTGTGTCAGTACTGCATCGTGCATTGATGTGTATTCTTGGATGCTGAGGTGATTCAGCAGGACTGGCACTGCACATAACAAACGTTTCAAACAAACAGAATCAAATTCGATAACGTTCACATGTTCATTCAAGTCAAAACCAGCAATTTCCTCTGCATTGCAAGATGAATCATTTAAAGTTTCTCCATCTCCATGTGTTTTCAGAGCTACCCTAACATTTTTTTCAAATACGTCATTTGGTAGGAATGAATGTGGGTAAAAGATGGTGGCCCTCTTCATTCAAAGCTCTTGTCGTGGGAGAGAGTGAGAGGTAGAGTGCAGCACTTTGAAGACCTCTCAGGGCCTGGCTGATTTAAGAGTCTCACAAGGATCAAAGTTCTTCCAAGCACTGGCTTGGTGATAGCTGTGTCCTTCACCATGTAATCCTGAACACACTTTAGGGATGGAAAATGAGTGGAAATGAATAGAGCATGTTGTTTTAATCTCACCTCTTCAGCAAGACATGAGTAGCAGTGACGATAACACTTTCAGTGGCTGTATGGCCTCTGTAGCTCTGACTGCCTTTTTGCAGGTATGCTTTATAATGAGCCACCTTTATGATTGCATCACACATTCACACTTTTCTAGCTGTAGGGGAACAGTGGTGAAATTTCACTGATGAGGGCCAAACTGTCCAAGAGCAATACCGTACCAATCTGAAATCCAGCCTTACTCCATGCTTAGCACAAATATTGTAGCTGAACTGCAGAGGTCATTGAGGTAAGAGATCAGTACAATGCGCAAAGGATTTAATGAGCTTTTCCAAGAAACAGGGCAGGCAGAAACACAATATTCTTACTGCAATGCTGAACTTATATGGTATTTCAAGCAAAAGGTAAAACAGTATCACAATACAATACTCCTGATATGCAGCCCTTATCATGGCCAGGAGATACAAATGGCTCAGTCCCAATCAAATTTATTTGTGCTGATGGTTTGCTGAGTGCAATAAAATAGGATTAACATATTACTTTCTGTTTTGTTTCTTTTGTTGTGCTGGCCGTTAGAATTGTAAATGCAGATCTACATTTTACTTCCATAATTTAAAAATTTCCCAATCAAATCATGAAATCACTAAAGACAAAAGATAATTTTCAGCAGATAAACAATAAATAAATAAATAAATGCATTGAAAAAAAAAATCACAGCAGCCATTTTGACATGAAATAGCAGGGTAAACACAGGTGTTAAATGACATTAATTAAGATTACGCTCCAGTTACATCTATGGAATGGAAGCCTAATTAATATGAGTAACACTGGTGTTTAATCCTAATTTCATGTCAGAATAGCTGCTGTGAAAAACAGCCCATCCTGTCCAACTGATGTGAAACTGAAATTTCAAAAAGTCAGTGTTAATTACACAGCATTATAATTAAAATATTTAGTTTGATGGCTTCAAGTACATCTCCACTGGAAAACTATAATTATTCTAAAAACCAACAGCATGTTGCTGTTTTCCTTTTTGTGGATGCTGTGTTTCTATCCTGTGGGTACAGCAGGACAGGCTGAGCATGGGAATAGCATTACGAATAAAAGTGAAGACAGAGCACGAAGCAGACAGGGCTTGAGAGTTGGGATGTGTTGAGTGCAGCTATAATTCATATATGACTGTCTCTCTGGACAGAGCTCTCATAGTGAGAGTGACAGGCAGGGACAGGAACAAGTATGCTGCACTGGCCACAATACATAGAGCTCTCTGTCGAGACTGTCGCACAATGGTAGAGTTGATGGTGTCTGAAGACCGGCTGTCTACTAGCTGAGCCTGAAGCTCCCTCATCTGGAGACTTCAGTCTTATCCCACTTCCCAAGTTTCCCAAGTTTCAGTTCGAGGACTAAATTAGAATCATTGAGTCAAAAAATGGACAAGAAGATGGACTACAGCAGTGTCTTACAACAAAAACAAACAAACAAACAAAAAAACTAGCTATTGTTATTTTTAATCCCATCTGAAGTGACCATGTCTGTGATTACCCTTCCCTACCTCAGTGTTTCAGCTCTTGGGCCCATCTAGAGAGACTCCTTCATGTCTCAACAGGTTTCTACAGATGGACACCAGTTGTGATTCTTCCTGATTGTTAAAAAGTGTGCAATTTCAGTTTTATTTGGCAAAGTGAAGAGATGCCAACATTACATTGTTTAAGGAAGAAGTTGCTTATTTAAAAGGGGAAAAAAACAACTACACCTACACCATTACTGGGAGCCGATAAGGTGAAAGTTCAAATTCAACCTCAGGTAACTCTTTCACTGATAGATAACAATTTGTGATGTTCATAGCATATATTTCAACAAAATAATGTTATTTACTTCTTTGGTGTACCCAATGTCCATCAACCTGCCTCATCCACTTCTACTTCAGTTGATAATTTCCTACATTTCCCAGAATGTCTGTCAACAACATCCAGTGCATGTGCCTGAACTTGCTATTAGCTGTGTGTTATACTTGTGGGTGCAGAAACAATAAGATGCTACCATGATAGTACAAGCAAGAAAATGAAAATATGAGAGTCGCACCTCTTTTTCATAATACATGTCTTGTGGTTGGAGTGCATTCTGGTCTATTGAGGCTACTATCAGTGGCGTAACTGGTATCTCTGCCTGGTCTATGAAAGGATTTCTCCCTGTATAATTCTGAGCACTGATGCAAAATGGAAACTCCAGTAAGACAAAATGCTTCTCTTTGATTTTGAAAGACTGACACCAAACCCCTGTGTTTACCATTGATGTTTTAGATTGCTGAAACCTTTTCATTCATTGTGTAGCTACACTTGAAATATCTCATTGAGATATCATACCATCTATCTTGGCCAATTAACTGGAGCAATAAGAAGAATACACCATAATACAACAAGGTGTGACCAGAAATGCAAGGTGAACCACCAATAGCTATTAATGTCCATCAGGAGAGAATGATCATGCAAACTGTGGGGCTAAATTTGGGGAACCATATTGGAAGTGATTAAATATCTACCTTTGGTCAGCCTATCAGCTAACAACTTGAGGGCTATGTATGCAACAGTTTTTGAATCTGGAAGGTACAGTGCAACCTATATCCCTCTAACCCTTTATGAATGGGGCTATAGTCCTCATTTTGGTCAGTGCTGTTGTGGTGTGATGGAGTATGGGTGCATTTCACCCTCTTGCGATGATAAGGCATCGGGAAAGGGATCACGACCCAGACACCAGCGTCTAAACACAACCTGCCTTACTCTATCACGCTCTGTTCCTATTTGACTGTCACTATGACAACCATCTGATTTGCCAGACCTTTAAATTGTCTTTGGTTGAGATGATGATGAGGTAGCCAAAGAGAGAGAAATAAAAAAGAAGTTAAAAACTACAAAAAGACAGCTGCTATAGTGCTCTGATGGTTTCCGAAAGACAGACAGACACATAGATAGATAGATAGATAGATAGATAGATAGATAGACAGATCAAGATTGATGAGATAAACAATGCTTTTTAGTGCTACATGCGTCCTGGCAGCTTCAGACTCTACAAATGAATCCACTTTTCCTCCTGCTCTTACTTCTCCAGAGTGTGACTTACAGGCAAAGGAAACAAATCATCTGTGGGCTGAGCCATCAGCCTCCCTGCAGGTTTGCTCTGCCCTGTTCCCACATAAGCCAACACAACCCCACTCCGCCCATTACCAGCAGCAGGCAAATATCTATGATGCAACCTATATCCCCCATAGTGGACACACCAGGGTTTCTCTCCTTTTTCTGCCTACCTCTCATCTTTTACTGTTTTCTCATCATATCACGGTGCTCAGCATCTGAGCTGCTGTGGGCTCACAGCATCCTCAAATCTGATTGGAGCCTAAACCATAATGGCTCCACTTATTTTATCTGCTGTAATTTTGAAAAATTGCAAGAAAGGGGACTTTGGCAAGGCATGGGTTAATTACCTGATGTAATTTAATTACATTAGTGCCCCAGTTTAAGCCTGATCCTCCCACACTCAGTGGGCAGGAACAATGGGCGGCCTGTAATTTCTGGATTCAGAGAGCAGAAAGATAAATCATTAAAAAAAAATTCTGAAACATCTTCACTCTACTCTGTTTAAGGCCCAATCAGACATTTTGTTTTAAGCATTATGTCTCATTTTCTAACCAATTAAAATACCTATTGTGAGGTGCTTGTTTGTAGCTAGGCCACAAAATATGGAAAAGCTCCCTTAAACCCCTGCTAGAACCTTTAGCTCATGTTAATTTATATTTGATAATAATAATAAGGCGTTACCTCTCTGAAAGTATCCTATTTTTTTCTTTCCCAAACTCACTGAACACTGTGATCCATGTTAATGCTTTCCACTGCTGTAATTGTGTTCCAATTCGAACAGTTCTGCTCGCCTACAGGGAGAAGTCATACAGCTAGCGGCAAAACAGATGCAATCCATCAGCCAGCACAATTGTTCTCTTTCTCAGACTTTAATCCAGTTTACTGTATTGAACAGCTGTTATTGTTGCAGAGTCTGACTCAACAGCAGCAGGAGATGGTGCACTGAAAGGTAACGTGTTTTAAAACCATCACCCACCTATCTGAGCTTCTGTCTCACAACAAAACGGCAAGACCTCAATGCTTCCAATATGGATCTGCAGTGCAACAAGCGGCTGTTGTTGCTATGGAAATGGAGATTCAGTGCATTGTGGTGGCTGTGACCCTTTTCTGTGGCTTGGCTTGACTCGATTCTATTTGCTTTACTTTTCTGGATTTTGTTTTCCATTGCAGATACTGTAGTACCCACTAACACTGAAGCCCTGTTGGGGACTTTGCTTGGAGGTGGTACCAAAAATAGTAGCAGCTACCGGGCACTATCCCCAACTTTTTCCCAATTGAAAACCAAAACAAGGATGGCTGATACCATAAAATAAAAAAAGAACCAATGGATGATCAATTCTCAGTTTGGACAGCTGGACTTTATGGGTGGGAGCTGGCTGACTTAGGTCTTCCTGATCACTGAAACAAAGCTACTGGTTAAATGAAACGTGTATCTGGGGAGGGATTAGCACTGGCCCTGATGCATGCAATCATTTATTTTCTCACTACAGGT
Source organism: Myripristis murdjan (assembly GCF_902150065.1). NCBI lineage: Eukaryota > Metazoa > Chordata > Actinopteri > Holocentriformes > Holocentridae > Myripristis > Myripristis murdjan. The sequence continues at coordinate 4,993,840 of NC_043995.1, read as the reverse complement.
CCAACAGGGTCTTTCACAGCTGTATTGTTGCAACTAAGTTCATGGATTGGAAAAATTATTAGAGGTTGGCTGGAGATAAAATCAGAAAACTTAAGGGCTATCATAATGCATGGAACAAATTTCGATGGCCACTTGGTGCAACAGAGACTGAAGTGTGAAGAGCTGACTGATACAAACACAAACATCAGAGGACTCATTATTCAAAAACACACAATGTAAAACTTGATCCAGCAAAATGTGGCAAGTACATTGAATTCAATCTAAGCAGAAATTATTCCAAAAAAGTTAGGCTAGTTGGTCAGTGTCTTTCACATATATGATTAAGTGATTTATTTGTATAGCATGGATTGGACTCAAAACCCATCAGCATATCTGAGATTTGGGTATGGAAGAAGACTACATGGTCTTGACTCTTGACTCTTTTTAATTCATACTGCAAAAACTCAACTAAAAAATCTGAACCTGGACAATGACTTGAAGGCAAACTCACCTATTAACTCACCTAATACTCCCTCATTTTCATCATCATCTGGTATAAGACTCAAAAGATACCATCATCATGTTTCCGCTGCCCTCAAAAACATACATTTTCACTATGTTATACACATTTTGGGCTCTAGTTTCGCAGACCTGGCGAGGCGGGGGCGTAGCGCAGATGCGCTTCGCCAACTGGGTGTGGCCAGGCGGATTTTCCAAGTTTGGCACGCCATGCTCGGTGGCGCAAGTACTCCGCCGTTCCTCCTACCGGCGCAAGGGAGGAGAGAAGGCGTGGAGTGGGTTTGACACAGCCGATTCACATGTAACCAATCAAATGAGCCCCTGTCCTTGCCTTTAAAATGCGCTGCGTGAAGGCGTAATGAAAGTTTACACAGCTGACATGGAGGTCTATTGCCGCAGGCGGAGCGGAGCTCAGGAGACAGGCGCGGAGTGGAGACCGGCGAGCAGTGCGCACACGTCACCAAAACCTCACAGGCAGGCTTCCGGGATGTCAGGCACATGAACGATGCAATAAATACCGAAAAAAACACTATTCAATGCTACGATCACAATCAGCACATACATATATCTCCATATCAACTGTCCCGTCACAGCTGATGTCAGATCAAAGGAGATTGGCACCGTTTGTGCTGATTGTGAGGTTTTGGTGATGTGCGCCAGCCAGCCAAACTTCCACTGCGCCGGCTCCGCTCCGCCTTGCGCTGAAAGTAGACGTGGTTTCAGATGGCGAGCTTTTGGCGCACCTCGGCGAAGCCTTTTGGCACGAAACTGTGACTGCGCCAAGTTGAATCTGTTGACACCTCCCCCCGCTGCGCTGCCACTCCCATCTCCGCGCAAGTCCGTCTGCGAAACTTGGACACTGTCCGCCTCTCCCGTTTCGCCGGTCGAAACTAGCTCTGCGCGGGGTTCGCCTCACTGCGCCACCCCGCGCTGCGCCGGGAAACTAGAGCCCATAATCACAACATTCTGACATTACAGATGGCTGGCACATTATTCATGCACTTCTGAATCTCAATGCAATACATCTGAAAAATGTGTATAACCTGAGTATAACCTGCTGCCCTGTTGCCACAAATTAACATTTGTGTACCAAATGTCAAAGCTGAGAAAGTCAGGGCAGATCAAAACTAAATTCAACCATTTGTCAACTGAGTAAACATTCTGCACAAAGATTTTGGAGGAAAAAGTACTTGACGTGACAAATGTACTATTTTCCACCTTTTTGCTGTGTCGTACAAATTCTGGCTTGGATAAAAGTGCAGAATAAAAACAAAAGGCTCAAGACACACGTTAAGTGTTTTTGGCTTGACTCAAGCTTAGTAAAGGTCAATTTTCAATTTGACAGAAGGAGTCTGGCAGCTTGTCAACAAAAGAGGCCAAAGTCCTGCTGTACACTGATAAAGGCCAATACTCAAAACGATAAGGATTAAAGGAAATTCTACAACACATAATTCTCAAATGGCAAAACTCTTACCTTAAGACACAAAATTTTAAGCTTTTAGAAGCTCATGTATCTCTTAAAGCCAGGCATAAAAGCCTATAATTTAGGATTCTTACCTTGCTGTCTGTGGGTAGAGAGGCCTTCTTTGGAATAATCTGTCCCATGCTGCTGACAGACACTGTGAAGGAAAGAAAATGAGTTTACACCAAGGCTGCTGCATATTATCTGAGGCCAGGATATTCCTCTTTATCTAAGCAAGAAATGCTATCACTTCGGTCAATGAATAGAAGTGTAGGACCATACAAAGCAAGAGGAATACTGAGATATGCCAAACTAGGAACTGACCAATACTGATTTTTCAGACACCAATATCTGATATTCAGGGCCGACATTCATTTCCATTAAATTTGAGAATCTCCGTGTCACAATTTATTGTGACACGAGTATTAGAGACACCGATTCTTGCTTTGAATTGACAAATGTTAATTTACATTAAATCAGTAAAAAAAAAAAAAAAAGAAAACTGCATTACAAATTACAATAAAGGAAATAAACATCACACTAGGCTATATCTCAGCGTTTCTGTCTTTCAATAAAACTAAATTAAATACAAATCCAGCAAAAAGGGAAATTAAAATTGTAACAACATTATCGTCAACGTTGCCCGGCCCAATTGTTTTTGTTCCACTGTCACTCAGATGGAGAAGCAGAGTCTGGGTTCTTTTCATATCAGCCATCATTCATTCATTTATCATTCATCTTCTTAACCGCTTATCCTCACTAGGGTCGCGGGGGGGTGCTGGAGCCAATCCCAGCGCTCATAGGGCGAAGGCAGTGAAACACCCTGGACAGGTCGCCAGTCCATCGCAGGGCAGACAGACAAACACTGACATTCACACACAGTCATACCTAGGGGCAATTTAGCTTCTCCAATTCACCTGACCTGCATGTCTTTGGACGGTGGGAGGAAACCGGAGTGCCCGGAGGAAACCCACGCAGACACGGGGAGAACATGCAAACTCCACACAGAAAGGACCTTGGGTGGGAATCGAACCCAGGACCTTCTTATTGTGAGGCGACAGTGCTAACCACTGCACCACCGTGCCGCCCATCAGCCATCATGCAAATCAAAATTACAGTACAGATTGAAAAATTGTGAATATCAACCCTGATAATCAGCCGAGACTTATACTTGTTCAACTCCTGCTCCGAGCAGATCTTGAACACTGCTGGATGATGACACTGACATGATGAAGATGAGTGACCATACTCATAAAAATGAACAGGCAATTGACTTTAGGTGAGCTTGAGGGAAAAGATGATTGAAATAATGTGATGGAGGGGGACATATGAGATACAAAGTATAAAAAATGAAATGAAAAAAAAAAAATCATTGTGTGCTTGGGCTTGTTTGCATCTACTGATGATTATAACCTCAAACTCAAGCGCGGTTGCAGAAACTGTAGAAAACAGAATGAAACAGGAATGACACAAGCCAAGAGTGGCATACCACAACGTCTCTACTATAAACACAAAGTTCAGAAAGCAGTGAGATGCACTGAAATGTAAGCCGCCCAAAGGGAAGAAGCAAGAAAGGAAGTCTCCCTTGCACCCATTTGCATGCATATTTTCTCATGCAGAGCGAGTGAGAGATGTTTGCACTCTAAGGAAAAGTCTGATGGTTTTGGTTGCACAGGTTCAAAACTAGTCCACAAAAACAAAACTCAGAGGAGCTCATGTGCTGATAGAAATACATCCAAAAGAGGCCAAATAAAACTGACATTTATTTACGTAAGTTTCAAAAGTGAGGAAAAATATACAAGAATTGAAAGAATGCTTATTTTCCAAAAAATATCTCCCCTACTGTAAGTCCCCTTCAAAAAAGAGAGAGAGACTCCTGAGGGATAGCTCTCCCATACCCTCATATAATTATATCTGACACTGCAAATTTCCCCCTGAAGTGTCCCTTTTCAACAAAGTTTATGCTACTCATCCTGGGTTTGATGATGATGTTGCTTTGTTAACTAAATGTGTGATAAATTACCTAAGGCAGTTTAACTATGACATGTATATTTGCTCTGTAAAATTGGTGAAATCAGTCTTCAGCCACAAACTGTAGTTTTGGCTGATGTTTAATGACTAGCTGATAGCCAAAAGTCACTGACGTTAGTGTCAAGTTTTACTGAGACTGGTCAAAGCAGATGCACATGCCAAATTTTACTATAGAAAATATACAAGACAAGACACATGGCCTAGAGTAAAGAGGTTCTTAAAATCTGAGCTCCATCATAGCTGTCTAAAAAATTTTTAAGAAACTACAAGTTTGTTTCTGTTTCCCCTGGAGAGTTTCCTCTGAGTTTTGAGCGTTTTTAGAACACAGAACATTAATCAGCATTAGATCGGGCCATTTCTGTTGATGTGTCTGGAAATTTAAATAATTAATGAACTGCTGTGCCTTGTGCATAAATGCGCACAGGCCTCTCTTATGTTTCTGCTGCAGGGAATCACAAGTATTCAATAAAAAAAAAAAAAAAAAACGAATTCATAATCGTAATATTCAACCACCCACAACCCACCTGATATTAATCAGAATGTTGATTTTTATGACCCGATCTGTGTAATCCAAGCATTATCCCATATAATAATATCTCTGATTCTGACAAGCACAACTGAACTGATGGACCAGTATGCCAGATCATAAAAATACAGGCTGTCTACCTGATGCTTGGTTTATCAGTGATGGATTAAAGGGCTTTTACTTGTTGACCTAAACCTCCAGTGCCCTCCAGTTCTCATTTCCCTATCTTCCCCTTTACTTCAGGATATTCCTGCCAAAGTTCATAATTTTATGGCTTTTCATGCCACTGTAATAGCTGGTTATTTAAATTTGCAGCATTTCACTAGCAACATATCTCAAAAAATTCATAGCGACCCTGTTATCAGGTTTGAGATAGATTTATTCATGTAGTGGTGCAGGAATTAATGTCTTCTATATTACTACAGCCTTTTGGTCATTTAAATCTCAGTTGCTCCTAAGAAAGATTAAGCTAGAAAAAAAAAAAAAAAAAAGCAGTAAGTCTTCATTAGGATAGTCCATTGCTGGTACTCAACTGTTCATGTCACTATAATGTATCATGACAAAGTCCACCTAGATTCAAGTGAGTCCATCATAGTGTGAAAAGCAGTATACAGTGGTCCCTCGTTTATCGCGGGAGTTACGTTCTAAAAATAACCCGCAATAGGCGAAATCCGCAAAGTAGTCAGCTTTATTTTTTACAATTATTATAGATGTTTTAAGGCTGTAAAACCCCTCACTACACACTTTATACACTTTTCTCAGACAGGCATTAACATTTTCTCACTTTTCTCTCTTGTTTAAACTCTCAAAGTTCAAACCTTCGTAGAAAAATAAGTCCAGTATTATAGAATGAACGCATTCAGTACTGTACAGGAGACACGGCATGGAGGAGATTGATTGACAATGGTCTACAGTCCCTTAGCCAATCAGGACGCAGAACACAATGCGCTGTTAAAAAAAAAAAAAAAAACATGCAAAATTGCACTAAAAAAATCCGCGAAACTGCGAGGCCGCGAAAGATGAACCACGTTATAGCGAGGGACAACTGTATTGATAAAGTGTTTGTGCAAAGGTTAATTTTTGAGTTGTGATTAATTTGAAATTAGGGTGAGTATAGGTTTGGGTTCAGGTTTAAAAATAGGGTCATTTAATCACTGATCTCATCAATTTTGAGTTTAAGTAATGTTAGCTAATTAGCCAGTTAACCATAGTTTTTGGTCAGTTAACCAGTAGGCTACTGTCTTGTTGGAAACACACTGGAGTTACCTACTGGCTAATGTACTAGAAGTTAATATCAGTTGTGGTTAGGACCATGTTAATACTGACTTTGGTAATTAGGTAGATCATTTGGTTAGATAGTTAACAGTCCCAATCACCAGGCTGACTCAGATGACTCTTGTCAAGCAGCTGTGTTTTGGAGTAGAGACTAGAGATGTATCACGTCATTCACTTTTATTTAGAATGCTACTGAATGTACCCACACCCACATCACACTTGTCCTTTTCCGGTATCTCTTTTTCTAGCCCAGTTGTTACATACTCAGTCATAATTTGCCCAGCTGATTCTGCAGTGGCCCTCTATGGTACTGCTTGTGGTTGTGATGCAAAGCCTCTATATAGTATTCAAGGCTGTTCAACAGGCAACCAACACTTACCAACACTTCCTCTTTTGCTCTTGCTGATAACAGCATATGACATAACATGCAATGTTTTGTGGGATTAAAATGGATTAGCTCTACTCAGAGCTAGATCCAAATGAAAAACTTTACAGCCTTTATTTAAACAGCACTTGCCAGCTCAATACAATGGACTGAATCGTGTCTGAGTGTGTAGGTGGTTGAGTTGCTACAGTCACACAAAGCACAAACACCCAGCTGACAAAAATAAGCTAAACCCCACTGCTGATCAAACAAAAGGCACAATTATAAAGCCAGTTGATGTACATTCAATTTGGAGTAATAGCAATACGTAGGGGACTCAATCAAGTGTTCCTGGAAAATGGAAAGACATTGCAGGAACTCTGTGTAATTGAATGTGAGGCCTTATAGCTGGTTTCACTCTCACATGTTACACAACCACAGCTAAAATCCTGCAAGGACTTGCAAAGCAAGACTGTTGCATAATAGAGAAGAGAGAGGCAGAGAGAGACAGACCGAGGGTGTGTGTGTGTGTGTGTGTGTGTGAGGGGAGGGGTAAATGGAGTGAGGCAAGGCTACAATTAAAACTAGACAGTACTACTTTGACTTTCAACAACAAAAAAAAATTACACACTTGATGCCTGGCGTGCATTTTTCCCTCATACTTGGTTCCATGATTTAGAAACGGGTAAGAAGGTTCTGGAGGAAACCAACAGAGGAGGGAGTGCCAAAAAAACTCGCGTTCCATACAGGCTCAAGTCAATAGCTGAGGCTTAGAGTGCATCTCTTCAAGCTTTTCTGCCAGCCTACTTTCATAAATCATTATGGTGAAGAGATAGCACTAATTATAGGACAGCTACATATAGGCCAGCACCTAAAGGACTCCATTTACCTCTCCAAGCAGAGTTTTCAGTGCATGAGTAATTATCTGCAGTCTGTCTGCAGTGTTCACACCACTACTCAGCTGTCTATTGCCTCAGGCTATTTAACATCATCATCCTCATGATCAAATTATGTTTTTTCATGGCTTCAGCAGGGAGAAGAGATGATGGTCATTAATTTAAAAAATGGATATACACTTTGTTGGCCTTTACACTGATTTCCTGCTAGATTTGTTCAGTTTCCAGCACCCTGTGTATGCTGTAGTCTTCATTTCTGCTTTGTAACTAATTACAGGACAATTTGCATACAATGGGAGCTTGAATAATCAAATAGCGATAACTAAACAGAGCTGCTCTTCCCAGAGAGGCTAACAAGAATTTTTAAATTCTGCAGCAAAGACAAATGTGTAATAGCTGGAGCTGTCTATGGGATAGATCACAAGAATCATAGCCATGATGAAAAATTCCTCCAGGTTACCTGCGGGAAATGTGGATCAGGTAACGATTTAGAAACTGATAAAAACAAAATCTTAGCAGTGAGAGTAGAGACAGTGCAGGTATATATTCCTCTAGATTTTAGATAGGTGAAGCTCAGAGGGATTGTGCCTTGCTGCAAGATAAATCTTTCAGGATCAGACAAGCTTTTTTTTGCAATACTCACAAAAGGAATATGGATTACCCAATGACAAGCAAACTATCAGTCACAATCATGTAACACCGTGTATTCAATACAATGAGGCTTTCTTTATTCCATGTAGCCACTGTCAAATTAAATGTCTCATTTTAGCAAAATAAACCATACAAACAAAACAAATGGATGCAAATGGATTTTAAACAGCAGGATCCCTCTCTCTCTCTTTGTGTCTAAGTGATCCTTTTCTACTTCCTCAAACAAAGGGTCAGCGAGCAGTAATCACACTTTTAGAAGACAATGACTCATGGAAAGATGGATGTTGAGAGCCAAGTAAACAATGTGGAGACAAGTAGGGTTTTTTTTCCTTTCTGTAGATTATTTGAGTACATCAAACAGCACTTACTTGGAACAGTACAAGCTCTCAAGTCCAATTTCCCAGACAGGCAACAAAGTCAACAAAGACAGAGTCGTCTGGGAATATGAACTTCAGAGTGGGGAGATTTTGCTCTTCTGGGGATTGAGGGTGATTACTGTCATTGCCCCCTCTAAGAATGGGGTGAAGTCCCAGACACATCAAACATGTAGTGGAAATACACTGTTTTTGATGGTCACACTTTAAGCATATCTCCGATGTTGACGTTGTTGATTACAAGTGCGCTGATGTAAATACTAAAAGCAGCAGTCATTTACAGTGTATCGCTCTCCAGTCACTAGTAGTTGATGACACTAATTAGTTTGACACCTCTTTGTTTAGTAGCACCACGCAGCAGTCACATGAACCTGTTGTGGCTTGTTGTATACGTGATATTCAATCTGCTTTCGATGAGAGACGTCAGCTGTCTGAACAAGGCTGATGATGTGTCTGTCTCTGTTAGATTTCCACCCATTTTCAGTGACATAAAGTTCAACCTAGATGACTGTTTTTACAGATGGGCGATTTGTCACCATCCATTCAACCAGAATTAGAATTGAAGAGGAGTTACTTGTTTTGTTTTATGAAAAATGATTTCCAAGACTGGAGGTTGTAATTAACACAAAGCACAATGTCCCATTGTTATATGACTCAGCAAAGGGCTATAGAAACAAAGCCAAAATAAACTGCTGCTATTTTCTCAAGAAATCTGTTCATCAAAAAGTCATCTTTACATCTTTACTAGTCAAAGGAAAACAGAAGAGCAACCATATCGTTGTTGCCACTTGTGCAACCAATGATGTATGTGACAAAAGCAAAATCCTTATGCCCTTATCAATAGCAGCCAGAAGAGCTGAGATACTGTCGGCTCTCTGAGGTTTACAGTCCTCACACTGCGCCCAATAAAGTTCAAGGTTTATGTAATGCAACTTAGTTATGTATAAACTCAGACTTAGTGAGAACTAGTGAGGCTAACAGTTAGCATTTGGAGCATCCAGCCAGTATCCAGCACTCAGTAACAATGAGAGGAAGATAGCACCACTGCTGTCCTACAGAACAGCTGGAGGGGGAAGTGCAATATTCTGTTTTTCAAAACCTGTGAAATATCCATTTAAATCTTATAGTATGGCTATTTGAGGACTAATTACAAGTTGTTTGTCTTTTTAAACAAAGCTGCTGACAGCTGTTAAGTGTGCAAACAATGTTTCTTCCACTTTATCATTTCACCTATATAGGGTGGAAAAAGCCTCTCAAGCAGCACTTCATCACAAGACACTAACACTTTCCAATGAAACCTATATAGCGTTGTCAAAAATTAATAATGTTACTGGCACATACACACATACATATATACAATATATGTATGATCCTGTGTGATATCTGGTCTTTAACAAAAAAAAACAATATTGGCCTGACATACCAGTGAACAAATATACTAGACTAACATAACATCGAGGTGCCTTAAATATGTGGGAGTGCCTGGTGTTGCCTGGTGCTGTTGTTATATTTTAGGTTTGTCCTTGTAGACACAACAGCTTATTTTAACCCTCAAGCTGCCTGCGGTGACTGCACTGCCTTGTGCTCCGCTGTGAGAGTCAATTACGTAATGAATACACATGTGTGTTTGTCTGCAAGCGCGGCGGGGGAAAGGAAGACAGCGTGCGTGTGTGTCGTGACATGAGAAACAGCAATGGAGTTACACTCTGCCTATCCTGCCAGTGGAAATACTCTACCCCTGACAAGAGATCTGAGGTCAAGGGTCAACATCTGTCCCAAGGGGTGGAGGGATGTGGGGTTGGCATCTGGTAGAACAGCGATCAGGACACAGTGCAGAAGACTGACATCCATGCTTTCTGTTTTTGTTTACAATCTCCCCCCTCCCTTTCACTCTCTTTCTCTTGCTAAGCTCCACCTCTTTTCATTGCTGATTCTATTTTTACCCCAGGAAATATTTGGTGGCCAACATGAGGTTGTGTCATGTTTGAAAAATTAAGATAAACCTCAAACAGTATGCTCCATATGTTCAGAGACCGCCATGCACTATCCTAATAACATGATCATCCTATTACCTTGTCAACAAATCAATGAAAATACATGGGCAGCACTCCAAAAAGAACTGGACAAGACCAGACATCTGTTTGAATCTTTTCTACTGAGAGAAACTGGTGTGACATTGGTCATTAACAAAAGTATCATCTCATATTGCAACATTAATACAGTGAAGTTGAGTGCTTATGCAGTAAAGCTCTGTGCTTATCCAGGAAACGCCATTATAATATATATATATAATATATTATATCGCCATTATAACGAGTACCACCGCCATGCCTGTGATGCATAATCATGTCAAAGCTTGGTTCAGGCTCAACACTGAATCAGTGAGCACGGTTATATGTGGTACCAGCCCGGCACAGTAGCAAGCCAGCAAAGTTTTGTCAACTCAGTGACTAGCCAGCCGCGATCATCTGGCTGAAGTACAGCAGCTCCACCACAGAGAGAAGCAGTGTTTGCCTGTGGGCCTCGGGCCGCTCAGTGGAAACATCTGGGTCACTGTTATCTTAGCTGCTTGGGTTTCTTGAGATAGGATAATTGGTCTGAGAGTTGGACGATTTCACCGAACCAGCAGACTGATACACACACAGGACCCAGCCTCCTACTATCATTACAGCCTCCATCTCCATCCCTCCTGTACACACAAACATGGATGACTGCCAAAGGATTTTCCTGATGACAGAAAACATCTTACTCTGGGGGCTACTGAGCTGTAGCGGAATAGCCCTGCTCCCAAGGCTCAATGCTGCGTATAGCCTTTGTTGTGTTAATATTTTTTGGAGCATGTACTTGTTTTGCTTTGTTATGCATGGGCATATCCCATCACTCCCTGGGGTGTCCTCCTCATTTTCCCATAAAGTGCAGGGCCTGGAGGGTACACTCCGTGCACTTCAGAGATCTACCACCATTGCTCTTGGGGATTGCTAGCCCATAATCCAAGCCAGGGTCTCTTGACATGGCGCTGGAAGCAAAATATTCATCTCAACCATCTGCTGTGATATCTACTTAGTGTCTGACACATTACATGCTACAACACCACTGCGGATGACTAGTTATGTTGTCATCATGAAACTCCAAGCTGCCTGGTGGCACTGTGCCTGAAGCATGGTGTTGCTGCAAAGGTAATGTGACTGAACCTGACTACCAAAAGCACGCAGACACAAGGGGAAGTGAGAAGAGAGAGGACGCTTGCAAGTCTCTGAGGACGGAAGTTGACTAACCTCAATGTATCACCTGCTAAAACGCAGACCTACAATGTGCTGTGTGTGGTGCACATTCAGTGACACGTACATTTGGAAAGAAGGAAGAAAACCTCACACAGTATGAAAAAATGACAATGGCACGGCAGACTGTCTGACTGTTTTCAAAAACACACTGGCAAGTAAAAGGGTGTGTGCCGCTCACAAGGTAAGAACACGAATGCCAAGCTAGCCACGTGATGGCTGAGCAAACATTTTGGCAGTGTTTTCCTGACTGAGCTCAGAACATTCCTGTAATGCTAAGGAATGCATTCCAGCGGCCTCCACACCAGGTATTCTCAGGCAAACAGCTCAAGGTTGCAATGGATTGCGCCACACTATTTACACTAAAAAGTCAATTTTCTCTGACATTCCACCAAGTCCATCATATGACATCAAAATGATCTGCAGCAATGCCAGCATCAAAGCAATTTAAGTTACAAATGAAATACCTCTGCAACTGTGGTGTCTGATATCGCTATAGCAGTCACTGTAAGTCGGTTTCATGATGCAACTGATACGAGTGACAGAAAATGTCATTCTTCTACTGCTCAGTTGACAGGGTTGATTTGTACTCTCCATTCTCTCATATCTTCATCCAGAGAAAGGTGAGCATCAAGCCTCAGACAATGTGTGTGCATCAGACAATGCCCTTTGCTAAATGTTCCCAGGCCAGAGGACATTGCACACTGTGGGCTTTTTCTTAAATAAATCAGTGGAGTTCTGATACACACAGCCACTCGTGCGTGAGCGTTATATTTATAGATCATGCATAGAGGCAGCCGCATCGAGTCACAGCGTCGCTCTGGGCTCCGATCTTTTATTGTGCATTCAGACTAGGGGCTTCTTCTGCTTTGATCTTGGCAATTCTTTTCACCAACAAACATGCAAGCCAACAGTTCAGCAATGAAGAATGGTTTTGATCAATTAAGCCCAAAGAGCTTGTATGTGTTCATTTTATGGGCATACACTGTGTTCGGGTTATGTCCAATGACAGATGGAGCTTGCAGCTGACCAGGCCTTGATTAGGATGCAATGTGATGTCATACTAAATTGCCACCATCTTTACTGTTGGACTCTCTCTTAATCTCTCTTGAAAGCCACTAGACTGTCTATTCAGTTGATAATTAGGCTAAAAAAGAAAGTGCATACAAAACAAACCTTGTGATGTAGTCATAGCAATGATTGTGTGTTTCTACCACCAAGTTATGTGGTAGTGTAGTCCCTGAACAGCAGCTAAACGAAGTGGTTAGTGCAGTGTATGCTGACTTTAAGCTATCACATTCATATTTAACCAAAATGTTTAATGACCACAGGTGTAGGCCATTTTTATAACACTTAAGTTACCCGCCCACAGCTGTGTGTTTGTGTATGTCTATATGCCGTAATATTTTAGGCTATCATTCAAATTTAAATTAAACAAAGACATGGACTGTTGGTTTTATGAGCAATTATTATTATCCAGAGAACTGATGACAGTGCAGCTGGGGAGGAACTATGTTGGCTAGTCCTGTTCAGTTCCCTTATCTCGTATGGAGAGAACTTATCACCAAACTCTATTCAAAAACCTGTCGATTTAACGCTGCCTTGCTTACGGGCAAAGTCAAACACTTCCTGCAACAACACTTTACACCTTCAAATAATATTTAAGTTCTATGTATATTTATGTTTCACCAGTTTAAAAAAAAAAAATAATAAAGTTGTTAGGGGTTGGTCTCCAGACTGATATCACTTCTTCCGCCGAAAACTCACTGCAGTGGGCGGAAACGAGCAGTGCGAACGAAAACTAAAAGTTGATGTTTTATTGCAACAAAATACTAGTTGGTATATCAAATACACGCCGACACGAAGAGAAGATTGTAATGATTCACAGAAAATCTTCCTTCTAGTTGTAAAATGTGTTTTAGCTTGCTAATAACCAGCGCAGCACTAAACTGCTTTATTTTTCATGGCATTTGGTGCGAGCAGTGAGAACGAAGCCTATCGGGGCTGGAGGGGGGGTGGTTCGTGTAAAAGGGACATTATCAAAGCACATGACTTAACATAGATATTCTGACAGGGATGCTTAAAGTGCTTTAAACAACAGTAATTGGATTTTGCTGCACTCAGTTGCCAGGTAGACTTCGCCGAGCACCAAGCATACACATTCCGAGCATTTTCATTTTCGCTGTCAGGTTTGAAAGCGACAGGCAAGCCCAAGGCGCATAGTAAACAAATCGACGTGGCTAACATGTTTACTATCACCGTGCTGTAGTCGAAAACAATGTCAGGCCAGGAAAACCCCTCCATTACGCTTGTTTTAACGCTTTTACGCTTACTTATTCCCCATATTGTAACTGTTTAGTTATTTTTCACCAATTCGGCAGACACATACCGTTCTCTGGTTACACTGAATCAAATGCATCCACAGCGGAGCCTCGTACTGGATGTAACCAAGTGTCAGTCCTCAGCCAGCGATGGTCGTCAACAACAACAATGTTCTTTCTCCATTCACGAATCGCCGTTGATGTTATTATTATTATTTTTTTTTTTTAAACCAGACTGACTTCGTCCAAAAACGTGTCTCAATGCTTCCTGATTTAGGTACACTGCTGGTGATGTTTCTTCGGGGTGGGGCGGAATGCAGCTTTGGTCCGTCAAGAAATGTGGGCTTAAGAGCACGTCGGTGCACGCCTGAGCATGAATCTGCAACCGTGACTTGCCCATTATCACGTTTGATAGATTGTGAGGAGCTGGAGAGATTGTGCAAAGGAGAAATGTTTTGAAATTGTGTTGTAAAGTGAAAATAAGCAGCCTGTTGAGAAAATGTCAGACAGTCTAAGTACATGCAATGCCTCAGAATCATACATAAAAATATGACATATGACATTTAAAGCATTATTAATCCAGGGAACACCCCATACACTGCACTGATACACAGCTGCACACATTTACAGTGGGAGCTGTCCAGTACAGTCTTCCACTGCTGGCCACCAGCTCCACTGCAGGAGTGCACAGAGAACACAGTTCAGAGGCTAATTCACTTTTATAGTGGCACAACTTGCATTCAAACTTAACCTTACAAAAGCTTTACACCTTTACTCATCATGAAGTTGAGCAGAATCCAGCTACTGTTGGCGTTTTATTCATGAATCCAATAGTGTCCCTGTAAATGTCCTTGCTGTAGCATAGCAAACACTGTCTATTATTATAAACCGACTATAATAGTAAGAGCATCCCAGAATAGATATGTCTGGGGTTTTATTATAACGTGATGATATGGCATGAAGTGCAAGGAAATTATTTAATCAAAGTATGTAGTTATTGAGACAGTACTCATGATATGTAACCTGATGAAGAATGCATTTAATATACATTATTATTTAGTAGGGAGTGCAAATCCAAGACAACATTATAGAAATCAAATTGAGAATTTTTAATGGTGTAAAAGAGAAAAAAATTATATTGACTGGAGAAATAAATTTGGCAGAAGATGTCTTGATCTCAGCCCCACAATAAGTAGAGTTAATGTTACGTACAAAAGCAATGATATAATAAACTCTTTACTTCATCAGATATTATTCTACATAGCTGTTGAATAAATAAAAGCGTGGAAGAGAACCATCACTCCTCTGGCCCAAGTGGTGGGTTTTTAACCATAAATGTGGTCTTTTCCTGGTGCATTACAATACTGGGATGCATTTTTTTTTTTTTTTTTTTAGAACTTAAGTAGTTCTAGATCTTCTGTTATTTTCCTCTACACCTGCTTCATCATCATATTCATGTTACTAAAGACTGTTTATCAAAAATCTCTGGTGTGTAAATATCTTACGAAAGCACCAATAGTCACATTATCAATAGCAAGGTATTTGATTATAGTGAGATTTGATTTTGCCCATATGACCCTGGCTTACCTTCATTTAAAATTACTTGCCACCAAAACTTTCAAACCAGCTTATATCGACTTAAAAATCCACAAATCGACTTTAAAATCAAGCTTTGTTTTCAAATTATCTCACTGTCATGGCGATTCTCATGCTGTCTTCATACTTGCATCCACACCAGTTAATATTGCTGCATCAGAAATATTTAAAACGACACGCACTAACATGCTGCTTTCATACTGGTGAAAGAGGGAATACTAAATTCTAATAAATGCTCCTGCCCTGGAGGCAGGAGTTGTCATGTTCTACTATTACTGCTTGGAAAAGTGCTTTCCTATGGTCACTGGTATTATCAGCACTGACATGCTCTGAAATGCTCTGAGTAGAAATGCAGTTTCTACAAGTACAGTTCATACAGTCAGGCACAAGGTGCAGTCAAGAGTTCTCAAAGAAATTGTAGCTTGCTATTGTAATATCATCCTTTGCATGCTCAAAATAAATATCCCCAGAGCCTTTTCAATTATTGTTATTTTTTCTTTTCCAATTTTGCTCCTGGAAAATGTGTTCCTCGGTGTTATTAACACAAATATTTTACAACCCTGCACCCTCCCCCCAATAAATCCCACAAGAGGCTGTGCTCAAATTTCAATCAGCCCTGGAAATAAATTTGCTGGTGCAGTTTTCTGATTAAAGAATACCTAGTCCTCATATTTATCATTTTCCCCGAAGAAACTGAGCTTGAACAAATGACCTCAAAACTCCCAGCAAAACAAAGACAAACCCATTTGAGTCTCGGTGACAACAGTCCTCAGAGGTCAAACCCAGTGCTGTCTAATTCCCTGGCAGATTAAATGCTCTCTGTGACAGCTGGATGGGGTACAAAATAGGCCAAAAATCCAAAGTTATAAGGCACAGAAAGAAGGATTAGATGTCCCAAAATTTCATTTGACCAAATCTAGACCAATGCAAACTCATTGGTATCTGTTCTGAACATTTTTCTATATTAATTCATAACACACAGCAGTCCCGTGGCCAAGAATTTAGATATTATCAATATACATGTTCCAAATTTGAGTGACAACCTCAAAAGTTCTTGCCTTTAAGCCA